>NC_089841.1:154487929-154682929 GCF_035609145.1 Eleutherodactylus coqui
CCTGCACTTGATCATTGTTAACTGCTTGACGAACAGCTATATAGTTTGAAATGTTGCTACTAGCATAGTGGTTACAGTCACAATGGATATAAGCTTCTCGATTGTATAGTCTATACAAAGCACAGAACTTGGCAGTTACTGTAATGGTAAAAGGCTTGGAGCTTACAGCCTCTCTAAGAGGACATTTGACAGTTGCAAATAGCAAGAAACAGTTTTTCAATGAGGGCATAAAACTTAAAGGGAACGGGTCACTGGCTATAAGCACCAGAAAACTAAGCTCTGGTGCTCACAGGGCAGGTTCACAGAAGTACAGGGAGGTATTTTTTATACTTAGCTACCTCCCAGTGACCTTGCTATTAGCCATGAAAGTCCATGGGCGGACCATGTTATCAGATTAAAAGCTGAAGGCTGTGTGCGCATGCCACCAATGGGTACGAATGCACACGGACTTCAGCTTATAGTCCGATGACACAGTCCGCATGCGGACTTGCAGTGTAGACCTCAGGAGGCAGGTTAGAAAAAATACCTCTTTGCATTTCTTGGAACCTGCCTTATGAACACCATAGCTTAGTTTATGGAGCTCTTAGCCAATGACAGGTTCCCTTTAATGGGATATTCTGGGCATTTAACCCCTTGTAGTATTGATGACCTATTCTCAGGTTAGGTTATCAATAGTTGATCAGCGGGGGTTTGCTGCTCAGGACCACCAATGATCAGCTGATGTCAGCCCCTGCACTCACTGCATTGGGCCGAATGGTCACACCTCCATTGGGGTCAGAGCTGGAAGTGCAATAGGAGATATAGTTCCCATTGACAGGAGTGAAGCCTTCTATTACACTTAACGGCTCAGATCCATCACAGTCAGTCCAATGGTAAAGCTTAAGTTACTGTAAAAATAGTAGACACTCATAAGGAAAGCTAAACAAGATAGCATGTATTTGTAGAAAGCTGTTCTTGACTGGACAAATAGCCCAACAGAAGGCACTAATAGTAGTCCTAATGTTAAGAAGGATCAGGACTTTACTCCCTACAGAAACTGCTGTATAAAGGTCATAAAAGGAAAGGTCATAGAATGGTAGAGTTGGAAGGGACCTCCAGGGTCATCTGGTCCAACCTCCTGCTCAGTGCAGGATTCACTAAATCATCCCAGACAGATTTTTGTCCATCCTTTGTTTGAACACTTGCATTGAAGGAGAACTCAGCACCTCCCGTGGTAACCTGTTCCACTCATTGATCACCCTCACTGTCAGAAAGTTTCTTCTAATATCTAATCTGTATCTCCTCCCTTTCAGTTTCATCCCATTGCTTCTAGTTTTTCCTTGTGCAAATGAGAATAGGGCTGATCCCTCTGCATTGTGACAGCCTTTCAGATATTTGTAGACAGCTCCTCTCAGCCGCCTTTTTTGCAAGCTATACATTCCCAGATCCTTTAACCTGTCCTCATAGGACATGACTTGCAGACCGCTGACCATCTTGGTAACTCTTCTCTGAACTTCGTCTAGTTTTGTCTGTCTTTTTTAAACTGAGGTGCCCAGAACTGGACACAGTATTCTAGATGAGCTCTGACTAAGGAAGAGTAGAGGGGGATAATTACCTGACGTGATCTAGACTCTATGCGTCTCTTAATACATCCCAGAATTGTGTTTCTCCACGGTGGAGAATCTAACAGTAGGACAGTAAAAAGAAAATGTGCACTATGATAAAGAGGCTAAGAAACTTCCAGGACTAAACAATGGCCAACCATTGTGAATAAGTGCTCTTTTACATGGAACGATTATTGTTCAAAAAATCATTGGTCATGCGAAACTTAAAGATAATCATTCAGTGTAAACACAGACGATTGAACACCGATTAATAATTCATTCACCTATCGATGTTCATTTTATGCAGTCTTAGATATCATCAATCAGTTGTTTACCAGTTGTTCCTTATAAAAAGAGGTCATTCAGTAGTACCCATTCCCTAGCACAGACCCCTGAAAGCCCAACGACTGAGCGAATGAGGTAAAAATGTAAATGATTATCAGTCATGTACAAATGATGGCATTTAAAAGCAAACGACTGTCATCATTCTCTCATTATAACGGTTACTTGCTGTGTGTAAAAGGACCCTAAAACATCACCAGATGGAATTTGGCAACAAGGTATTTGTTTGGAGAAACTTTCCCCATAATCCTTCACTGTGGAAGCAACAAAGAAATAGGACATTTCTAAGGACTGTGGATTACAATGAAATAGGAGAAGTGACTAAACCATATACACCTGCTGAGGAACCTGACGAGGCAACTCCAGAACCAGAGACTGATGAAAATGAGCAACAAGGTGAAGCTCCAGCCACATTAAGAAATATCTAGAAATATTACAAAGACAGCAGAAAGATATAAGAACTACCGTATGTCCACAATGTATTCTATAGAATGTTTTGTATTGTATATGATGTTACTTAATTTCATGTGAAAAGAAGACTATAGATAAAGAAAGATCTTCTTTGGTAGACAACCCCTTTATTATCACAACCATACTGTTTTTATTTTCTTTATGTTCTTTTTGTCATCATTTTCTATTTGATGATTGATGATTTAATGTGATGATAGATATTATTGCTATATTTTTTCTAGCTAGTCTTTTGCCACCACAGTAGTATTAACCATTGTAAAGAAATATATTTAGAATTATATAGTGTAAATTATAAAGAATCTGGACAATTCTTTATCTGGATATTTCAATGAACTCTGTTGAATGTCACCCAGTGGAATCATTTAACAAACCAATGCACTGGAAACATGATATATGCCTCATCTCTATAGAGAAGTGCTGATGTGGTACAATGTAGCAGCTCTTAAAAAGATTCAAATCAATGCAACCAAATTAAGGCGTGGGATAAATCAACAGTACGGCTGGTGTCACATAGTCCTTTTTCAAAAAACGCCACTTTAAAGCTGTTTTGATGCTGACTTTTTTTGTGGCTAAAAACTCCGCATGTAGATAATAGGACTTGTTCACATCGGTGCTGGAGGTTTGGTTTGAAGCCTCTGCAGTTGAATTCCATTAAAATACAAGACAGAATGGCACTGCATGCAGCTCTGCATTACTGTCATTTTATTGCCATTTGGTTCCGTCATAGGACGGATCCGATCAGAGCAGGAAAATGGAAACCAAGACAGTCGGTGAATCAAGCCTTAGCTGCATGCCAGTAGGAAATTATAAAACACCCTACAAACTGTGTGTTTTTTGTGGCATGCTCTTTAACTTTTGGTGCACTTTTGGGTGCATGGTGACTTTTCCAGTCAGGGGCATAGCTAAAGGCTCATAGGCCAGGGTGTAAAAGTTTATCTTGGGCCCCGCTAATTTCCCTTAATGCAAACGTGTAACTTGAAGCTCCTAGGGCCCAATGCAAAACCTGTAACAGGGGCCCCAGCTATAATGCTTTATTCATAGTACTGGGCTCCTTGTATAGAGTAAGAGAGGACGTATGGGCCCCCTAAGGCTCCTGGGGCCAAGTGCAACCGCATCCCCTATAGTTACACCACTGTTTCTAGTGTTTTCCCATAGGCTTCTCTATATGTAAAAAGTGTTTTTAAAAATGCTACACAAAGCTTCCTTCAAAAAGTACAAGTAAAACTGGCTGGCTTTTGAACATGAAATTTTTTAGAGGCAAAAATGCCCTAAAAAGACTTTGTGCGAAGTAAGCCAAAGAGTTCCTTATTAACATAGTCATTTTTTTGCTAAAGCTTTTTCTAGTTTGTAAAAAACTCAATGAAATTCATGCATGTTTTGCAAGCCTTTTTTTTGTAATGTTTTTTGGTCATATACAGCGTTTTTTGCCATGCTTTTTCCAATAGGGTTCTATAAGAAAATATGAAAAAAATGCTATATCTGCAGCCTACTGTGAAAAAAGTCACAAAAAGCTATGTTTGAACAGCAACTCATGATTCCCTATTCACCCTATGCCTAACATTACTAATGCATTATTTTTTTGCCACAAAAAAATACTAAAAAATTGCAGTGTCAAAAACGGCAGTAACACCATCTTGATGGCTCAGTCACTTCTGTAGGCTCAACTATGCTTGGCAGCACAGAGCGTAGTTGCAGCTGAACAACAGGAATCCCTTTCTCTTCGCTGGCAATTCAAAGCTGCCAAAGCGCAAGAGTTTGAAAATTACTATGGGAAGTGTTAAAAAATACGAAGAAACTATAGCAAGCAACGATTGGCAGAAATCCTCGGAATGGCATTAAAATACCTAATTAGGGCGAGCGGTCTTCTTTTCCCATCGTTGTCCCTCCCCCTCCGCTTTTTTCTTCTGCCACAGAAGTCCTATTTTTCATGCGCGTATATTTTACATGGAAAAAAACGTTTGTCTGAATGAAGCCATTGAAATCCAATGCTTCGCATGGTCACGTTTTAGATGCTTTCTTTATGCCGAAATAGTGCGTAAATATGGTCGTGTGAATAAGCCCTCAGGATGATGTGTCCTTATGTGAAAAGAAGTTTGACAGCCCTGCTTTAGGGCTTAGTCACATGGGCGCATCCAGGCGCCGATGCACCCGTCTTCCTGCAGGATAAGACGGCCGCACTGCAGGTGCGGAGAAAGGACACATGACTGGCTCCATCGCCGATCATATGTTCTTTCTTCCAGTGCTGCGGGGAGTCGTCCGTACCTGCAGCGCGGCCGTCTTCTTTATGCAGGAAGACGGGCGCATCGGCGCCCGGATGCGTCCACGTGACTAAGCGCTTATAGGAAAGGGCTGAAACAAGTGCTTGTTAAAAATATGTGACCTAAAAAAATCTCATAGTTTTTTTTACAAGCCCCCAAAAAGCTGCCATTTAAAAAAAGTATGTGTGAGGGAAGCCCAAGATTCTCTGACTTGTTTATTGACTGTAGAAGTGGTGATGAATGGGAGACACTGCCCATACACTAAATAGTAGTAGCGATCTATTGCTGATGAGTTTACAGTTTAGGATACTGAAATGTAGGAGTTTTATTACATTCTCAATCTGAACACACTTCATAATGCTGTGGATAATTCTCATGTGGGTGGAAAAATAATGTTTATCACGGCTTTATTTGTGTGGTAGTCATCTGCAATGAATTACTTGTACTTTTATTAATACAGTATTATTCAGCTGGTTCACATCCGTTTAGGCCTGATAAGCAAAATAAGAAATGCAAGAATCAATATACTCAAGAGTGATGTACATGATGTTATTGAACAACTGTCTTTCTTAAATAATTTTGCTTTTTGTGAGATAATTACAGAAGAAGTGCAAAATACCATGAAATTAATGCTATGTCATTCTACACCCTAATTACCTAAAGTATACCTCTGATTATAAACAACTCTCCATAAATCAGTAAGACAAGCAAATATAATACATTTTGCAATGTATCTCGGTAAACGAAAATGCTGCCTTCTCCACATATCAGGCTTCTTCTACCATATTAAACTGTTCATTGAGCCTAGATGCACTGATAAAGTTACAACTTCTGGAAGAGTGGGCTCACTGCATAGTCTGTGAACAGGAAAATATGCTGCAAGGCCTGGTGAGAGGTCAGATATTAATTTAATAAAGTAATAGGTGGAGCTGTGGAGGGACTTTTAGATCCACTATTTGCAGTATTCAGTAAGATCTTAACTCCTCCTAGTTAGTGGTGACTGCAGACAGAAATAATTTAATAATTGTACTCCATGTCCATGCAAAGTATGTGAACCCCCAACTGTTATAAAGATAACTGAAACCAGATATACTTACTGATACAAAGACACATGGGCTGGTACAAACACCTATAATGATGTATTAAAAATTACATTGCAAATAAGGAAGATAGAAAAATACCTCTACAGCGCCATCTATTGGATGGCAGCATTCCTACAAATCATTGTGACTTTCTCACAAGTCTTAACAATGATTGAGATTAGGAAGCAAGAGGTCCATGCACAGACAGCTGTTTCGGGGTGTTTGCCCCACATCAGTGTGTAGTAGGTTTCTGTCTTAGTTCGTGAGAGGCCTGCGATATGGGTCAGGAGGGGTGTCGTGTCACCTTAAGGAGAGCACCCAAAAAGTGTGTGGAGACACCCAGGGGGTGAGTGCATATGGGGATGGTATAGTGTTTCCCCAAGGAGAGCAACCAAAAGGGGTGTGGGGACACCTAGAAGTTAAGGAGACTTATAAGGCCATGCTGGCTCCTCTGGGTCCCCACACCCCTTTTGGGTGCTCTCTTTGGGGAGAGACTATAACATACCCCGACCTACTCACCCCCTAGTGATTAGAGTAAGCAAACTAGTGTGATCAATTGGTCAAGAATTGCCTGGGATAATTAACAAATTACCAGTTTTCTTTAGGATAGAATGAGGAAGTTTGTTTACTTGACAGATTTCGTCCATATTTCCCCCTGTTAATAACTTAGTTTATTTGGACTGTTAATAAATGATAAGTACCTTGTGCATCTGGCAGTTTTTTGATGTCGTGTCGCATGTATGATGAGTTATATAGTTAAAGAGGTTGCCCCATTACTAGCTGTTTTGCTAGAGGAAACAGACAGCTCCATACATTGTACAGCGGCCTTGGTTGGTACTACAGGCTGAGTCCTATTGAAGTGATTAGGGATCAAACGAAAGCACCAACCTGGGCCACTGCACAATGTATGAAGCTGTCTGCCTCCTCCAGTAAAACAATTAGCTGTCTTAGGTAACAAATTCTGTAGTTTTCTAAGTGCAGAAAAAGTTCCACTATGCATCTATACAGTATTGTGGCAGCCGCAGGTATGAGCTATGATTGGTATATCCATAATAAGGGACAAACTTTCTGAACACTTCCTTGATGTGTTCCCTGAAGCATCTGGATATATGTGTGCTGGAATTATTATGTCCCAGTATCTATGGCCTGTGCCTACAAACAGTGAGTGTAGTTGGAATCCTTCTTCCTTTACTTTGGCCCAGGTGCTTTGATATATATCTTTGTATTATTCGCCTTTCAGTAATGTTTGTGCTCTTGGCAGACATTTTTATATATACTTATTAAAGGTATCTCTTCAAGGGATATATATACACACACACACACACACACACACACACACACACACACACACACATATATATATATATATATATATATATATATATATATATATATATATATAAACAAAGTGAGTTTTGTCTGTAGTGTATTACTATTTAATATTCCAAATAATGTACTGAAAAATTTTTAAGCATTTTTAAGTGGGATGAAATGGTTAAAATATAATTGTGCCATTTTTTGCGAAATGCCACTATGACTATACAAAAGATATTAAAATTTTTATTTGCCAGAAATTCTTTGTGGCACAAAATGCTGCATCCAGATGTAAACACTTTTTGTAAACATTTAGCTTTTTTAGTGGCCTTTTTCTTTCACTTCTGGTGCAATTTTAGGTTGATGGTGTATTTTCAAATTCGTAGCATGCTCTGGGTTTGGCATTTTTTTTCAGGCAACTTTCCCTTGGGCTTCCCAATAGGAAAATCACGCCAAAGAAAAAATCTATGTGTGACTAAATAAATGTCTCAAAAAACTAATGAAAAAAACACAGGCAACATTAATAAATATGGGGCTGTGTCAGGGTCATGGCTACAAGTCTTTAGGGGCGTAGAATACAAACTGAGTCATAGGTATTGTTGAAATAAATAATCTAGTTGGTATAGCTTTGAAATTTTATTTCTTATTTCTAAACAAATTTACACACCTCCCAAACAAAGTGTATGTACAATGGGCCTGTGATATGAGAAGTAACATACATATGGTAAGAGAGACCAACGTCAATGTTACAGCTGAAAGTTAAATCTATATTTGTACCACCCAGAGTCATGGCAGATTCAATGGGCAGATAATCTAGATTAAAATTTGTTTTCATGAAGTTTAAAGCGTGTAAATTTAATCTGGCATCGTTATTGAAATCTCCAAATACGGTAGTATGATGGGAACTTGTGTATGGACTATCTTCTTTGTACTCTCAGAGTAAGCCATAATTCCTCTGAACAGTAGCATTTCTAAATCATAGATGGAAACGTGATGAATACACACACAACCCACCCAAGACGAATCTGAGTTTGCTTCGGTAATTTATGGTTACTAAGCATATGCCACCAGTTCCAGATGTAATCAACGTTTTGTATTTTGACTAGTCTATCTGCACAGGCTCATATTGCGTGCATGTTTTCTAATTTTTATGAATGGCCACTCCATTGGCTTTTCTGTATCTTTTTACATTTTCCTTGGTTGGCAATTTGGAACAGCCCAACTCATTTATTTGTGATTTCAATTCAAAACCATCCAAATGTACAGGATTCTCCAGATCCATCCAAGTCTGAGCGTTGGCCAAGTAAACAGACTGCTTGAGCACACTGTCCGTTACAATATCGCATGCGTGTACTACTAAACTCTGCGCGTTGAGATTCATTATTTCCTGTTGAGTCATCGCACAATACGAACTCTTTAATGCTACGAGTTAGTGTCGATAGCTTGTGTGATTCCAGTATAGAGTATTCATGGCGTATTTCTTTAATCGTGGGTGCAGTATTGCCTGCAGAATGATAGAACTTGTAGTCGTTTCTTGAATTTGTCAAGTACAATTCTTCAAGATTGATTACTCTGCTCAAGCCCTCATAGACCAGCTGATTTTGCTGGGATCATACAATGTTTGGTCAAATATAGCACCCTGTGATCATAGCAGCAGGCACAAGTGGATGCTGTCTCAATTTTCATTTAATACCGTCACCACGAGAAATATTAACTGTATGCTTTGTGTCCAGCTATAACCATTATTATGCCACCAAATTCATAAGATTTGGATATTACATGAGGTTTACATTTTATTCATGCAGTCCTGCCCATCTGTCCCATAGGAAACTATATTCATAATTTGATATTACGCACTGAACACTGATCTTTTTGATTATTCAGATCTTCTTGCTGTTGGTCTTCACAGCCATCCAATTCCTCATCATCTTCTTGTTGTTCATCACTCAAGTGTTCAACGTGTCTCAGAATTCTGATATCTCTGTTAACTAAGCCATCTTCGACATCAATGTTTACAATTATCATGTTCCTAGGACACAGTCTAACTACACCCAGGAGATTCTTCAGACACCATTCATTAGATCTGAAGGGACTCTTTATTTGCTTATTGGGCACTAATACTTCACTGTTACCAATCTTGGTGAGGATGCTTGAGAATTTCTCATTGCTATGGTACACAACTATGGTCAATTTGAAGTAATCCAGTGATTGCCACAGAGCATTGTTGCCTATAATGTCTTGGATACCTCTGTTAATTGATTTGGCATTGACTGGTAGTAGCTGCTTGAAATCACCCACAATTATAATGTAAAATCCCCAACAGCATGTCATACATACAAGTTATCTCCTGCACTCTGGGATCAATTTTATGAAAGAGATCTGACCCAATCGTAGTACTCTCATCAATTGCAACACACTTACATGAGGCGAATTGAACACTGTACTGTAAAGAATCTCACCACTTTCTTGCTCTCTGGTGTAATCCTAAATGCAGAATGAACTGTGGTTCTGTTCAAATTTACAGAAGCGTTGCCAGCTGAAGCACAAGACACATATGCATTGCACAATGTGGAATGTTGTTGACCAAATCTGTTCAAAGTTTCCATGATCCATTTAATTGTAAAAGTTTTTGCCATTGCCAGCGGGGCCAGCCAATTAAACTTGAATTGGCTCACTGTCTAGTATGCACAGTAGATGCGCAAATTCCAAGATTGTCTGTTGCTGTTCTGGATTTGTGTGTCTCATTTGTTTACAGAATTCTTGTTTGCTCATCATGTTGCTACATTTTCTTGCCACGGCGATATTGTTGCCAGTTTCTCACTCAAAGTCATCATTGTTCTCAGCTTCACCAGCGACAACACTGCATACATACAATTCTCTATCGTTATTCTGTATCTGGGCTTGTTGTTGTTTATCTGCATCACAAAGTTTCTTCAATTCAGCCATAAGTCCTGCAATATCGGTGTTTCTTTTGTACTCTTTTTTTTTTTACATTATACACTCTTCCTCACTATTGAAGATGTCTTTAAACTTTTGAACATCCAATTTATCCACAAATTCATTCTGAGAGCTTAGTCACACAGGCACATCGGCGCCCGTGTTACTTCAGGTAGAAGACGGCCGTACTTGAAGACAGACGTCTCTCTGCAGCGCCGGAAGAAAGAACATGTGACCGGCTTCATTGCCCCTCATGTGTTCTTTCTTCAGCACTGCGGGGAGTCGTCTGTCTTGAAGTCCGGCCATCTTCTTTCTACAGTAAGGGCTCAGTCACACGGGCGCATCGGCGCCGGTGTACAGGTGCCGATGTGCCCGTGTGACTAAGCCCTAAATGGATGAAAGAGCGTAACCATCTCTTGCTTATGATTTATTGGAACCTCAATAAATACTGATGTCTTATAACTCTTGCAACATCTCTGCGCTGATATTTGTTCACATTGGATTCAATGACATCATCAACATCTTCTCCATGTTCTTGTTCCTCACTTCAATCACAATCATCCTCATGTTGCTGTTTTCAGGGTCCATTCACCACAAGTGTATATCTTGTGAAGCAAAATCTTCTGAACACAAATCTTCAAGTTCCTGTGGTTTCTCCTCATATTTCTGTAAAATTGATTTTGTCCAAATATCCACAGAATTTTCACCTAATGCTCCCTTGTCCATTGCGGTATATTTCTTTCTTGAATTTTTTACATTCGTGTGGCCAAACTGTTGGAATGTAAGTACCAATCGACTGCTGTGGCTTATGGGCTGTCTCAGGAGATTCCAAGCTGCCTCCTGTGCACTCATCTTCACAGCCCTCTGTTTGGAACCTGCAGGTTTTTTGTTTTTTATGTTGCAGGTCTCTCTATTTAAATAAATTGTGTTATCCACTTCTGGGAAAATTACCTGGACTCCCTGTGATTGCCAGTGTGAGACACCAGCGTGTAATAAGAAAGCTTTTATTTTGGGATCTGGAGGGTCTCCATGGAGGAGGCCTCCCGAGAAAGTAAGTGTTATATACACCAGGAAAAAAAGAAGCTATAACTTGCCCCTTGAGAAGCGCAGGACCACTTTTTTATTTTTGTTTCCCTGTCTTCACAGTGTCGAGTCATTTCAAACCAAGCTGCTTTATCAGTTGTATGTAATCCTTGTCTGGATTTTGCTCATGCAATTTAAGCAGTTCTCTGTGCAAATTACTGATAACCCAGCTTGACTCATTTATGTATTCAACTACAAATGGTGCACAAGAATATTCCGCCAAGATAAACTGTAAATCCATGTTGGAGTTAAGAATTGAAGCCATCCAAGGATTGAAGGTATTAGTATATTTCTAATGGTGTTGCGCTGAAACACCATGGTTGGTCTCTGCAAGGAGGCTCTAACGATATCAAGAAATGTCTTGTAATCCAGATCATTTTCGCAAAGTAACTCATCAAGTGTGGTGTAATTTCTCTATCCTCAACATTTTTCTTCAACTCTTGAACCTTATTCTTATACTCTATTTTACGATTGTCATCTTTGGCTATTGGTAGCAGGATTTTTGTCTCGTTTATCGGCCAGTATGGAATATTGAAGCGACGAGTGTTCTTTCCACATTTGGTACAAGTAAACATTTGGCAGTGAATATAATTGTTTATCTTCTCATTACAGATATCATCTTTGCTAACTGAGCACAAGTCAGTGATCAACTGTCCTACAGCCCATTTGGTTTCATCATACAGGAATTTTGCAGACTGAAAAATTGATTTATTGAAAAAGCACAAAGCCAAGTAATTCTCAGAGGGTTGTAATGACATCACATGACTCAATTGAAGAGAAATATGCAAGATATTTTCAGATAGAAAGGAATAGCTTAACAAGGTAATACTAGCTGATGTATATATACTGGGAGACGAGTTACATAATGTATGAAAAAAATGCATTGAACTGGACCTTTAAATAATACTCCTGTGTGTAGACATTGCTAGTACATACTTATTATGGCATCCCTTGATGTTCTTTTGAATCCCTTTCAGAGCATCCATCTAATGTATCCAGTGCTGGAGGTCACATCTGCTTAGTACTATCATCCAGAGGTGGCAGAATGATTTGCTATTATTGTACAGACCAGCCAAGAAGAATCAGCACAGTTGAAGCAGCTTCTTCCAACCAGCACTGACTACATTAGCTGAGAGTTTTCAGAGAGAATCAAAAGAACACCGGGAGGTGTCATAACAAGTATGTATCCGCAATAACTAGACACAGGAGTATTAATTTAAATTGATTTCAATTGAAATTTCTGTTTTGTATGGTTTAAACAGAAAAATATAATATTAAAATATGAGACGACCTCCTTGACAAAAACATCGAAAAGTACTTTATTTTACAAGTATTTTGGAGCTTTAACATCTTTACTAGAATAAGATTTCTATTCTAACTCAACCTGTTCTGCCATTTATATTTGATGGGTTAATGAAATCCATGCTATTTTCTTGCATTTTTAGAGCTTCACTTCTTGTTAAGTACTAATTCCCAGAATGTTCCAGGCAGATCTGTGGTGTCTCTGAACAATACTTGGCCTTAGGTTTTGTATAGAGAATGAGAATGAAATGTCTGGTCCTTTTGTAATGAATCAGTATAATGTGCATTGTTTAGGTACCAACTGTATAGTGAATCAATATAACGCTTCCTTTGAGGGCAAATCTGGGCTGTAACTGTGACATTTATGTCTCTGTGCTCATAATAGGAGTCAGTATATGATACATCCTTTGCCAGTATGTAGCATAAACAAGTTAAAGCACTTCCACTGTGAGCAGTTTTAATATTTTTCTACTACTTGGATTTTTCAGCCATGTAAAATTAATGTTGACCACAGTTAGTTCTCTGCCTCTGTATACTTGGTGTGTTGATATACACTGATCAACCATAACATTAAAATCACTGGCAGGTGAAGTAAATAACATTGATTATTTTGTGATAGTGGCATCTGTCAAGGTATTTGACATATTGGGCAGCATGTGAACACTCAGTTCTTGAAGGTGATACAGTATATTGAAAACAGAAAAATAGGCAAGAGTATTAAAGATCTGAGCAACCTTAAAGCAAAATGCTATTGATCGGACGGGGTCCATCACTTGGTACCTCAAACAATCAGCTGACAGTGCTGATATTACACAGGGGTCGGAGAGGAAGCAGAGGAAGTCTCTGCTCCAACCTCTGTGTAGTGGACGGTGCTATCAGCGGGTGCACAATCAGCTGATTGGTCGGGGTCTTGAGCAACGGACCCCAGCTGATAAAGTATTGATGACCTATCCTGAGGATAAGTCATCAATAGTATTTTCCCTGGAAAACTCTTTTAATAAGGTCTAATTATGATGGCTAAGTAATTGGGTTAGAGTATTTCCAAAATGGCTGGGCTTGTGGAGTGTTCCCAGTATGCAGTGGTTAGGATCTACCAGAAGTAGTCCAAGGAAGGACAATTGTTGAACTTATGGCAGGGTGATGGACGCCGAATGCTCATTAATGTGCATGGTGAGCGAAGGCTAGCCCATCTTGTCCAATCCCACAGATGAGCTACGATAGCACAAATAACTGAAAAGATAATGCTGATAGGTGTCAGGCCACACAGTGCATCACAGCTTTCTGTGCAAAATGTTGCATAACTGCAAGATGGTCATAGCATCCATGCACTTCTACTTAGGCACTGTTTATAATATATTTGCAGTGTCTGGTGGTGATGGCACAATATAGCGTTGCTATTTAGACAAGATACTATACAATTGTATATGGTGGTAGGAAACATCAGAAAAGTACCTCATAAGGTATCATCCAACATCCATCATCTACGGTAATATATGGCAGAGCATGTTCTCATGTCATTATAATATATAGTGGAACTTACGACAGTTACAGAGCTGAAGTTATATTGCATAATGATGACTGTGCTGTAGATTTTTGCATTGGTTGACAAAATGTCTTATTTGTTATGAATTTTTGGAAAACAGAATCTTACTCACATATTTTATGTACACTGCTCAAAAACATTATGGGCGTACTTAAGGGCTAATAACCACGGACGGATCTCTGCCGCGTTTCAGGCGGTGGAAATCCGCAGCGTTATCCGGTAGCTATTAGGTTCTATTGAACCTAATAGCTCAATGTTCATGCTGAGGAATTCGACAGTGGTGGAACTGCCGCAGAAAAACGTGCGGCTGGCTTCCATTGTAGTCAATGAAAGCCGTCTATCATGCTATACTTCCGCAGTTAGCACAGTGGAAGTATCACGTGATTACGCCCCACCGCCAGCCGCGTCATCACCTGCTGCTGGCGCATCATGCGCTGTACTGCGCATGCGTGCCGGTGCATCAGACGGGACTCACGCAGTGGATCCTTAGAGGTGAGTAAGGGTTTTTGGGGGGGCGCTGTGTCAGACTCCGCTGCGATATTCCGCTGGCAGAGTCTGACACGGCCGTGGGCAGGAGGCCTTAATCACACATCGAATCTCAATGAACAAAAGATTCAAGTTGAAAATCTTTAAGGATATATATAGTGACATAAAAGGAATAAAATGCTCTGCTGGAACAGGTGCAGCTGGAAATATTTAGAGAATGACCAGGAGTAACCAGAGTTTGTCCCAAAGTTTATTCATGAGACAACATGTTTCAATTGTGATCTGGAATCTCCATCAGGCATATGATCAGGCTATGTTTGATGAAAATTCTAGATTAGAATCAAAATGTATTGTCTTATGAATACATTTTTAGAGATACTCTGGTTACTCCTGGTCATTCTCCAAACATCTTCAGCAGCACCTGTTCCAATAGAGCATTTTATGCCTTCTATGTGTTGACTCAGCACCTGGTACATGGCAGGACCGACAGCGGATCTCTGAATTGGTGCAGCAGCTGATTACCTCATGAAATACATATTCAAAGGCTCACAAAAAGTGTTGTGCCTGATTAGGCACAGCTGCGTCAGTTAGTGTTTCTATGCCTAATCTTTCCTATTCCACCTCAATATCACCCTAGAGAGTGCAATGTTTTTTTCTTATTTCAGATGTGCAATAGAGAGTAATTGTGGCCACCACCTGCAAAACCATTCCCTTTCATAGAATCGTAGAGTTGAAAGGGACCTCCAGCGTCATCTGGTCCAACCCCCTGCTCCATGCAGGATTTACTAAATCATCCCAGACAGATATTTGTCCAGCCTGTGTTTGAACACTTCCATTGAAGGAGAACTCCCCACCACCCGTGGTAACCTGTTTCACTCATTCATCACCCTCACTGTCAAAAAGTTTTTTCGAATATCTAATCTGTGTCTCCTCCCTTTCAGTTTCAACCCATTGCTTCTACTCTTTCCTTGTGAAAATGAAAATAGGGCTGATCCCTTTACACTTTGACAGCCTTTTAGATATTTAAAAACAGCTATTAAGGCTCATTTCAGCCTCCTTTTATGCAAACTAAATATTCCCAGATCCTTTAATTGTTCCTCGTAGGTCATGGTTTGCAGACTGCCCACCATCCTGGTAGCTCTTCTCTGAACTTCCTCTAGTTTCGTGATGTCTTTTTAAAATTGGGGGTGCCCAGAATTGGACACGATATTCCAGATGAGGTCTAACCAAGAAAGAGTAAAAGAAGATAAGTATTTCACATAATCTAGACACTATCCTTCTCTTAATATATCCCAGAATTGTGTTTGCCTTTTTTTCTGCTGCATCATACTGTGGACTCATGTTCAGTCTTTAATCTATCAGTATACCCAAATCTTTTTCACATGTGTTGGTGCTTAGCCAAATTCCTCCCATTCTGTATATGTTTTTTTCATTTTTCTTGCTCAGATGTAGCCCTTTGCATTTGTCCTGCTTAAATACCATTCTCTTAGTCACTGCCCACTGTTCAAGCTTTTCCAGATCTTTTTGAGTCCTCTCTCTCCTCTGGTGCTAGCTATCTTTCCTTGCTTAGTGTCTTGCAGCTCACCATATGGCTACCTTCCTCTTAAGTATTGCACATTGTTGATATCCACTTTCAGACTTCTAATAGTCAAGAATGTTCATAATGATTTTTATCCTATAAGATTTTACTATCTGTAAAAATTTGTGCACCGTTAGACCCAGCTAAACCCTAGCAATCCTCCCACTCACAGCAACTCCAAATGCTTCAGGAATATGTAAATTATCTCATGGAGCTCTGATCCCTGGTCTGGTGATGTCCTCGCCAAGACCTGGCTAAACCCAGTGATCCTCCTGCTCATTCTTTCCAGAATGCAGCAGGAATATGCAAATTATCTCCTGGAGCTTCTTTTGGGGGTTGTCTTGCTTTGCCTCTTCAATGCACCTGTTGTCACTTGTATTTCACGTATGCTTCCTAACTGGACAGATTGATATCCCTGAAGTTTAAATGACTTGGGGTTAAACAGTAATGCTTAAGTGTTCCCTTAATTTGTTTGAGCAGTGTATCTTGATTTGTAGAAAATAGAATTGGTATGTCATTGAAATGTTTCAGGTTTCAGAGAATACAAATCTGGCTCAGAATACCTCTTAGTATTTTTATGTCGGATCATTAAATGAAATACAGAAATTTTATTCTCCTAGGAAAACATACTGAAAGAATAATTGCTACTGTTTGCTATGTTGTAATTTGATAGCAAAATGTACAACTTATGCATGCATATTGTTTGCCTGGAGAAACATAGTATATGGACATGTAATTCATGCCAAAGAGAAGTTGTTTGCATTGTTCTTTAACAGTAAAACTGATGCAAGAAGTAATTTTAGCTTACCTGATTGGAGCAGACTCATCTCCCTTCTCTAGCCAGTCCTGAGGAGGGGTGATGTACATGCACCATAAGCCCCAGTTATATCCATGTGCAGCGTTAGCATATTGCTGAACCTCAAATGTGTTGTATTTGATATTGTCAATTGCTGGTAAAATGATTCGCCTTCGGTCTTCTTTGATCCTTGTGATAACAGGCTCAGCCCTGCATATAGAAATTATTTCAAAGTGACTCAGTTATAATGATCGTCCTTCTATTACTTATTTATTTGCATCAAAGCTGCTTTTTCAATGGAACTCACAGTATTTTATTGCGTTCTACAAGCAAAAAAAGAAATTAATGTGGAGACCCATTGGTCATACTCCCACTGATCATAAAATTATTCCTTATCCTGTGGATAGGGAATAACGTTATAACTTGGCACAACCTCTTTAAGTCTTAGATTAAATCCAAAGACATTATGTACAGAAAACATGTTAAAGTCTGTATGCTGCTATTAATTGAAGGGCTTATATGTAAAGCTCTTCCCCGAAAAACAATGCAGGAGTGCCGGCAAAGCATTGTTTTCAGTGGAGCCGCCGGCAGCAGCCGCGGCTCCATTGAAAACAATGCACGGACCTGCATTCACTCGTGTTTTTGCACAGAGTATTACTGCATTGTGGAGATGTGTAGAAGGGCTGGCACCTGAGTCCCCTTTATGCCCACATTTGCGGCTCCTGACAATTTTGTGACAGATGTGGCACAGGATTGGAATGATGATCGTACGTCAATTTATCATCCATTCTCAACAGCATTGTGGGCTATCGCCCACACTTTCAAAGAGGGTCACTGCCTCAAAAACACGCAAAAGCACGCTCGTATGAAGCCACCCTAAAGCAGTGCTTTATACATGAGCTCCATGTGTGCAGCTTGAGGATCTCATGGTCTATGTGGACTTATGGCCCATTTACGCGTATTGATTATCACTCGAAATTTGTTCAAACACACAAATTCAAGCAATAATCATTCCGTGTAAATGCGAAAAAATTGCTCACTATTCATTCGCGGTTGTTTATCGCTGACTTCTTGTTACCTGTAAGCGCTCGACCTTAGCAGTGATGTCAGCGCTCATGCAGTCGTTTAAATGACTGCCGTCCTGTGTACAAGTGTCATTAGTCTGCCTCCTTATAGAGTCTACAATATAACTACTGGCAGTGCTATATCTCAGAGGTCTCACTGGCACTTAATTAGGCAAATTAGCCTTTTAAATCAGGGCGGGGTGGTTTCTCCATGTGGATAAGCTATGCCTGTGCAACTGCACTATATACACTCATTAACTTCGCAAAAAGACTGTGCAGGAGCGAGCGTATTGTGTATCATATTCATCTGTCAAAGCCCTAAGTCATCTCTATAGTGAGTGCCTAAAAGTAAGGAGAGTGCTAACATTAAGTATCATCTCCAGTTAGTGATCACGCTAAGGACTCTTTTATACAGGCCAATAAAGCGTTCAGATTCCCGCATCCAATTCTATACTTATGCTTAAGATATATATTTATGTGCTATGTACTAAACAATAGATAACAGGACTAAGGACTACTATGGCAGTAGCAGTTGATTACACAGTAATCTGGACTTCGAGTAGTGTAGCAAACAATATTACTTCTTGTGATATTTAGAGCATATGGCTTTCAGTATCTATGCAAGGCTTTTAAGTATTTAATTATACTTGCCTATTACACTTTGTTGGATTCCCTATTGTTCGTTATTTAGAAAGCAGTTGCAATCTGAGTATAATCTATAAGAGTCTTTGCCAAAGGCGAATTACTAAGTATTCAGCATCGACATACCCTATACAGTACATTTATCCATCTCTAGAAGACAAAAGTCAAAAGATGGAGAAAGGTAAGTCTCCTTGCTTCTCCTTGGAAATTTTGCAAGCAGAGCATGTGTTCGTTACTGACAAATCTCTATAATGCAGGGATTCATTGTGCCTCCTCAATGGGTATAGATTTGCAATAAAAATCTCCATTAGTAGGCAGCAATAAGGACATTTGATGAACCACTTTCAGTCAGATGAATTCAGATAGAGCCGTTCAGTAAATGGGATGAGGTGAATCTATTTTACTTTTGTTATTTGCTTTATATTGGAATAAAAATAATCTATCCCTAATAGTTTTTTTTGCAAATTAGAGCATTGCCTATAAAAGTCCTAGAGGTTAACCGAGCTGAGCTTTGCTTTGTAATCTCACTTCCCCCTTGTTATTATTTGTATTACGTCTATATATCCTCTTCATAGTACTTATTAATATTTCAAGGAAATATTTCTGGCACTGCAGAATGTGACTGATGGAACATTAAGCCATGCTCTAATGGGTGTAATAAGCTGTCACTTCTAGGACATCCAAAGTAAGTAATTATCTCGTTCTCAGCCTGCTCGTTCAGGCAACGGGCAACTTCATGTTCCATAGTGAGAATGAGAGCTAGATAGTGCTTCAGTCTGTTTTATTGCAACGGTTATTTGGAAATTAACTCGGAGAATGTCACGTAGGATGTTCTTTTTATTTATATATAAAATGTAAACCTTGAAACTAGTGGTCGGTTGTTTTATGGTTGGTAAGACTCAGCATGTTCTGAGTTTGTAAGAGTTTCACCGTTTTCTGCACTGGTACAATAAATGATGGTATACTCACCTGTTAAGAATATAATTCCTCAATGACATACATTTTATAGCTAAAGAGTGATGAGAAGGTGAACTACTCTTTGTATGGTCTCCTTCACTAGAAAGGTCAAATATCCTACAATAATGTATTTAATGAAGACAAAACAGTTATGCTTCACCTCAAGGCAAACAGATGGAAAGACATATGTGGAGACCATCAGGGACCCTACCAGCTACCCAAAGTTCCTCTCAATTAGTTTTTACACCTTGCATTAGAACTTTGGAATAATCCATTATTTTATCTGCATTGAAAGTTTTTACCACTGTTCCAAGTTTATATTTAACTTCATTCAATTTTTCATAAGTTTTAGTATTTGTCATTTTTTTTATATTCAAATGTTACTCACATGGGTAGTCATACAGATATTTGTAAAGCTGAAAAGTTCTATACTCTTAATAGAACAGATAACAGTGAAACATATTGCATAACCCCTTATGTATGCTATGCTAAAATCAGGTCTCTGAGGGGGATTTACTACAAATACAATCTTTACCATGGATGATATACATACTGCATATAGGGGGTGAAATGGAAACCAACTGCAGTATATATAGCAGTGTTTCTCATTGTTCTTAAAGGGAAACTGTCACCTGCATAAAGCAACATAAACTAAATTATGGCACTGTTAGGTAAGGTGATAGAGAGCTCGATGATATATTTTTTATACCGCCTGCTTCCTAGTTTCCATGGTGCTCATAGCTGAAGTCTGCGCCCAGGGCAAAAATGTGACTATTTTCAGAGTCTCATGTGCGCGCTGTCCTATACAAGTCTAAGTTAGTTAATCATGCTTTAGGGAGGTGGCAGGTTCCCTTTATGCCAACTATGCTCTCCTAAAGGAAATTACATCAAAGTACCCCTAAGGTTATGATTATACACTGCAGTGCACATTAAGCATAAAATAAAAAAGAGCAAGTACCCAGGGTCATTACTATGGCTGTAGTGGCCATAGTAGCTGCTTTGGACCCTGTGTCTCTGTGTTTTTGCCGTAATGCTGTAAAATAAAAAAGGACAGTATACTCACCTCTGACCCCCACTGCTCTGTTCTCGACTCACTTCCCAGCGCCAACCACATGACAGCGTGTGACCAGTGCAGCTGATCTCCAGGGATTTTTTTATGTGTTTTTTGTCTGCTTATGTCCTCTTTTTTTGTTTCTGTATCTCTAACTTAGATTATTGTAGGGACTCAAAAGTGAACGAGGAGCCTTGACGGGGCTTGTGAGCTTATATATTTTGGTAAAAATATCAACAAATATCGACAAATACATCGCATTTGAATGCTGGAGGAGCCAGGGGTGCCAGTGCTAGTGTGGGCCACTTATATGCAGTGCAGCCAGCTGGTTTGAATTATGGCATCATTAATAGGTTTTGAACTCCGCATGGTGCATTTCACGTACTGTGTGGCCTGACAATCTGCTTCTACATATTTTTTTCACACATTTTTTACTTGTAAATATGGTGCTGGCCAGCCTCCCCCCCTCCATATAGGGAGGATGTGTGAGTGGCTGTCATCAATAACTTGCACCTGTGCTCCTCCTGATAGCAGTTTGGCTGTCTGCATGCTGAGGGATATGGTGCATTATCTGCACCTCTTATGTTATATAATAGTATGTGGCCATTTTTCTGTGTTTATCCCCAGGGAATGGCAGCAGTGGTCATATGCAGAGCAGTGAGGACAGCACACCTACAGGGGGCAGAGGTGAGTATACTGTCCTTTTTTATTTTACAGCATTATGCCCAAAATACTGATCTGGTACAGGGGAGATATTAATACTGAGCAGGGGCAAAGGTGGATATAAATGCTAAGAAGGGGCAACGGGGAATATAAATATTGAGCGGTGGTGGCAAGTAAAAATAATGGGCATGGACAAGGGAGAGTATAAATACTGAGCAGGAATAAGAGGGGCATAAATACTGAGCAGGGGCTTATGTAACTATTATTACATTATTAATGAATGAGGGCATAAGGCATTATTACTAAGCAAGAGGACAAGGTGGCACTTTTTACAGTGTGAGAGGCACTAAAAGCAGCACTTACTGTGTGGGGTCTATAGAGCCACGAAAGGGGAGATACTATTATTGTTGGGGCACTATTGGTGGTATTATTACTATCTGGGGCACTATGGATTGGGAGATTATGTAAAGGTATGAAAAACACAGGGAAGGTACTAAAAAAGTAAGGGGCCAAAGATTAGTGATTAATCGATCTGTGTTGAGAACGAGCCAATTTCACTAAAATAAATAGGAGGCCATTTTGGAATCTCATGAAAGTCTATGGGAGTAAAAATCAGGTTCACTAATTTGTCCTCCGAAAGGTCCTTTATACAGCCAAAGCCCCCCCACCCCAAGTTGCATGGGGATACAGCCACACATCTGGGGAACACCATTCTCTTTTCAAAAATTGGTAAAAATAGTGTATAGTGGGGAGTGGGGGGTCACTCGTAGCACAGGAGTGTCACTGAAAACAAAAGAAGGTGCACACAGGGTCTCCTAGATCAAAAATTATACCAAGGAAGACAGCAGGTGTGGTGTTTGTTTTAAAAGCAATGTCATAAATTTGGCAAAGGACAAAAATTCTACCAGTGGAACAGAACACTTAAGCATGGGCCTTCTCCAAGGAACAACTGTAGAGCTAGAAAAAAATTATGCCAAGCAAAACAGCAGGTGTGTTTGTTTTAAAAGCAATTTCTACCAGTGGAAAAGAAAAAGTACAGACCATTTCAAATAAAAGCTGTAAAGCTACAGCTGTTTCTTGTACTTTCAAAGTTTTTTATTTTGGGGGAATGAGAAGAAGGAGAAAACATGGTGGAAGCAGAAGGACAGCAGCAGCACTACCATGACCACCAGCAACTGTATCTTGAGGGCACAATGGAAACATGAGAGCTATAGTTCAGTTTTTCCATTCTCACATCCTTTTCATTTGAGGGGAAGTAGGAGGAAGAAACATGGTGGAAGCAGGAGACGGAGAGCAGCACCACCAGCAGCAGCAGTACCTTGAGGGCACAGTGTGGCCTTTGATACAAATGTATGCTCCCTCATTTGTGATTAAAAATGTCCAACATGCTAGCTAATTAGTGGAATATAAACATCAGCTGATCCACATTGTCTATTGACAGGCGGATGCATCTGTCAGTTATCACACCCCCATCTGGGCTGAACACCCTTTTTGATAGCCCACTGGTAGTTGGAGCAGGCAAGCACCTCTTCAGGTTAGCAAGCTCTGGCCACTCATCCAGCTTAGATACCGAGAAGTTTAAGGGGCTGACACCATGTCTGAGTACATCCACGTGGGAGCTGACATAGTTTTAGACCATAAAGGATAAGTGCTGCCTATGACTCCTACTCTGTACGGTTGCTGCTGACCGCAATATTTTCAGCCCATTGCAGTCGGCAGCAACAGTACAGAGTAGGAGCCACAGGCAGCACTTATCCTTTATGGTCCAAAACTATGTCAGCTAGACTTCCCCTTCCACTAGTGGTGGTGCTACTGTAGCGGTTTCCTGCTTGTGTGCCATAAGCCACAGAGCTGCGATCAATTGTGGATGCATCCCTGTGGCTCAGCTGCTCAAGCTGCTTAACAGTCTGTCCTACTGCAGAATGAGATTTGGCATTTTGGCTTTGTATTGGGGATCAGGCAGGGTTATTCACACATGCTGTGTTGGAGTTCTTTGCTGCGTTCTAAATGCCTACCGCAGATCTTACAGATGACCGCTGTTCTGTCATCATCTCCGGTTTCAAAGTATGTTCAGGCTGCACAAGTCCTGTGAGCAGACCTAGCTGTGAGCCTAATGTTGCTGCTGCGTGTAGTGTTAGCTGATGGTAGCAGTACAAACCTACTACATAATTACCGACATGTCCCCTTGCTTTCTTCATGCTTTCTTTTTTTAAATTTTTTATTTAGTTCTTTTTTTGGTTTATGTGTTAGTATAATTTCTTGTAACTTTTCAGCTAATTTTGTAGTTTGCAATAAATGACAGGTGAAACCTGCAAATAGTTCATTGTGTCCAGACTTTGAACTTCAAAAAATGTCTGAGGCCGCAACACACACTTTATCTTTTTGCTGTTTCCCTGTTTGGGTTTATTTTTATTTTATATTCACAAAATAACCCCGCCAACTAACTAGGCAGCAATCCATAGGAGGCAAGAAATGTGAGCACAGAAGGCCAAAAAATATTGTGCATCCTGAACTGTCCCTGTTTTGTGCAGCATAATTTCCTTCCCTTCACCCCACCGGTAGCCGAGTAACACCTAAAAATAATTTGTAGTGGCTTTACTTGCGACTTTCAACAATGTCATAAGCGCCCAACAGCCATCTCATGAACGACCGTCCGACTATCACTCCTGCATCCATTCACTTGAATGAGTGATAGTCATTCAGGTGAATGGCAGACTGTTTTGCCTGACCACCTCCGTTCACAGTAAACAGGAGTCACTCAAACAGGGACCGGCTCCTGTTAACACAATCCAACAGGTGAGCAATTTCTCGCTCAGTGGCCTCTTAGCCGCCATATGTACACGGGACAATGATCGACCGAATGTGCTGTTTATTTTTTTAATCACATCATTTTTATTAAAATTATATTGTTGGATACAATTATCCCTTAATTTTAAGACATTTTTACATGCATAAGTATCATATAAAAAGTGAGATTTTTCTCAGTAAGAGAAACCAAGTAATCTTGTAGATATGATACCTTTTAATGGCTAACAAAAATACATGATGTTATAGCGAGCTTTTGAACTTACTCATGGTTCTTTCCAGGCATAATGGAACAAATCTATAGATGTATTTAATATATACATATGATCATATGAGAGGGCACAGCCAGAGTGTACTTAATTTGCACTAGATAAATACCAGAGACAGGATAAGAGGACACAAACATGTCAATAATAGCACTTAGATAAATACCAGGGAGGAATAAGCATAACAGTAAATAATTAGTCCAGTGACAAGGAATGTAAAAGTTTAGAGTCTCTAAATTGATGTTAGGGGGTCAACACCAGGCCAATGTTACCTATGTTCTAGGTTTCTCATATCTCATAATCTCCACCAATATACTGTAATATACTAATATATTATATACTATGTATATAATATAATATATATATACTATGTATATAATATAATATACAGAGAACATATCATTACCCCACACAAACAATACAATTAATCATAACAATATAAGCCCATTAACAATAACAAATATTCAAATTGCGGGATTAAGACCAAAATCGATAAGACATTTTTTAAATGATCTCTAATGCCTCATTCCAATTCACATCATTTTACATAATTCAAGACTATATGCATTAAATCTGCACCCTCCATGTAAGATTTCGGACAGTCTAATACCCAAGTTAGACTCTCTGCACTAAATACAATTGCAATATTTATTGACTTTCAGATAGAGATAGCACTGGAATCATGAACGACACTATGACCAATTTATCTTTGCTAATATGGCCTAAATCTTTTCCCCATTTTTCTTCTACCTTTATTGGGAATTGCTGTAAATAGTAAGAAATCATGTGTCTATATATGTATATATATATGTATATATATATATATATATATACATATATATATATATATATGATATTACAGCCTTCATAGCTACAGAACACCCAAGGAAATTCACCAAGGGGTGTTAAACAGTAAGCACAGATACTGAACGGGCCTAAGCAGCAAACACATGTTGTGACTGAAGGAACTTGAAAAAATAACTATGTGGAGCATAGCCCTCTAAACTGTTTAAAACTTTAAAAAAAGGTGCTCATACTGTACTTGTCCCAAAAAGATTACCCCTCTCTTCTCCCATGCTGAAAATCTCTCCAACTTAAAAAACTGTGGCAATTTAGGGTTCCTCTCAAGCTGAGTGTATACAGTAAATCTATCTAATTGCAAAATCTGCTTATATATATTCCATAGTTTTATTGTTAACATAATTGTAGCATATAGTCCTTTCTTTCCTCTTTTCATCCCTCTCTCACATTCTGTTATAGGAGGGCTGCAACCTGTCATTTTAAAAACCAATCTACCATTCAGTCCCACCCCATTTCTTTCTCTCCATCCATTTAGCTGTTGCAGCTGAAATGCAAACAAATATATTCAAGCATTTGTAATTGCCAACTGTTTATTGCTTTGAAGGGTCTCTAATTAAATTCTAGTAGATTTTTGATTTCATAATCTCCTAAATATTGTATGGAGTCTAAGAAAAAATTGTGATGGAATCTCAACCTGGAGAGTTTTAAAGTATATAAAGAAGTTGTGGCATCAAAACCATTTTTATAAGATTCCCTCTGCCAGTTATTGACAATGGGAGACCTTGACCTTTTCCTTAAACTTTCTTAACAATGGGAGAAGATTGGCAGGAATATAGTCTTGAGGCTTAGAAGATACCACAACTCCCAAATATCTGAATTCCTTTACTATTTGTAACTGCCCTATGTTCTAAAGAATAGTCCACTGGCAAGGAATCTAAAGGAAGAACCACAGATTTCCCCCAGTTAATAGTGAGACCCAACATCTTACCAAATATATCATAAATGGACATAATAGGTCTCATTGATCTACTTCTACAATTGTATACAACAGCAGTTCATCTGCATAAAGTGAGATACATTCCTAAATTTCTCCATACTGCAATCCAACTATATCAGGTGATTACTTTATCAAACCAGCCAGGGGCCCAATTGCTAACCCAAAGAGTAGAAGAAACAGGGGACACCCTTGCCTAGTTCCCCTCTCTAACCTTATCCATCCAGAAATACAACCATTTAGCCTCATTCTTGCCCCTGGAATTAAATAGAGCAGTTTGACACATGCCACCTATGTTTCACCAAAACTCATCCTATGAAGAGCAGCCTACAAATAATTCCACTTGATGCTGTGAAAACTTTGGCAGTGTTGAGTGAACAAATAGCCCTGTTCCCACAAACTCGATGATCCACCTGAAGATTCAGGTGTAGCCTCCTTAAATGAATAGCAGTTGATTTGTTTGGCATGAAGCTTGACTGATTCTCATGTATTAAAAGAGTCATTACTAAAGTAATCTATTCGCAAGTACCATCGCTATGATTTTAACACTAGTGGTCAACAGAGATATTAGACAATAGGAATCAGGAAGAGACAAATGCTTTCCCAATTTATGGATTAAGACAATCATAGCATCTCTCATTGATGGTGGAAGTATGCCTATATGTAATAATTCATTAAACACCATCAATAAATGAAAGAAGCATATATCTTAAAAGCGTAGGGCTTAAAAAATTTATTTGGAAGACGATCCAGCATTAGAAAGTGTTGCTCCTGCATCCCTTAGCTCATTCAGTGTCAAAGGAGCCTCTAATATCACTTTCTTTTCATCAAAGTTGGCAATTGCACTAAGCCAAATATTCATAAACGTCTTCACAATACACACTTAATTTAGAAGCATACAAGTTTTTAAAATAGAGAAAAAATGTCTTCAAAATTTCTTCCTCCTTTATAACCAAAGAATTATCAGACATTCTCAATGCTGCCACATAATATCATGATTCCTGTGCTTTAAATTACAGAGGCCAAAAAAATGATCCTCTGCTTCACCTTCCTGATAGATTTTCCGCTTCATAAAAACATGCTTATTTTTTGCAACACCTCCCAGATTATCCATCGATTGAGATTGTGCCTCTTTCCAATTAACTACTGCCTGATAGTGAGAGAATATATGTGGTGAGAAGTATGTATTTATATATATATATATATATATGTCTATAAGAGCCCTAATGACATCCCAAGATTTAGACGTATGTTGGCTAATTTTCTGAATATAATGACCATGTAAAAATGCCTTCATAGCATCCCACACTACAGACAGTGAGGACGGGCCAGTATTAATCTGAAAATGTTCAATAGAGCCTCCTCCATTCTAGTATTACCATCAAGCAGGTTCAACCAAAAGGGATTTAACCTCCACACTCTATCAAAACCAAATCCCCCACCATTCAAATTCAACAACAAATAGAATAGAGAGTGATCAGACAGAAGGAAGCATAGATGCAGTACCTATCGGGAGATCTATTCTAGATTACTTAACCTCCACAAACATAAACCTAGTAGCATTAATAAGTGTGCAAAAGTAGTTGAAGAAGGAGAAGCCACTATAGGGCCTTTATTAAAGCTATCCAAACAGGGATCCAGACAATAATTAAAATCACCCACAATTAATGTAGGAGTAGCAGGGAAAATAGCCACAAATCCCATCATCTTCTTAATACATATTGCCACCAAAAAATATTTATTTTGCACAATAATACATTTAAGACAAACAAATCTCCCCATAGAATCTGTAAAAGGTGATTCATAATTAGGAGATATTTTTATGAATCACTACTACAAGCGAATAACTTGAGTACACAGAATAAAAAGATTGTGCTTACGCAGTAAGTGTACAGTATTGACTGTTAAATGTGTTTCTAATCGTAAAACAATAGCTAGTTGAAATTTTTGAATAGATAAAAACACTACATAATTTTTATTTTTGCCCCCCATACCCCGCAGAGTCCACAAAATTATATTAACCTATTGAGGCATGGTAAGTGATATTCATTATTTAGGTTTTGCACGTAATTCCACCTACTTGTTCACAACACAGTGGCATTTCTCAGTAAAGCGATTAGAATGGTCAAAATATTCTGTGCATTCCATGCAATAACCTGCACAATATTCAATATTGCATCCAATATTGCACATGCAGCTTCATGGTGCAAACTATTTACAGTGGTGTTCACAAATGCCCAAGGGCTATCATGAAGCACACTGCACTGTCAGCTTCTTTTCTCTTCATTATCGCAACTCACTTAAATGACAGACAGGCCTCACAACAGACTAGCCTCTGCTATCACTGCTCCTTCACTTCTCCACTACTCAACAGGAACCATGGTGTAGCACAATCAAAGGCCCAGGGAATACTGTCCCAGGTAAAAAACAAGCTAGGAAGCTTGCATAAGAAGTGGAAGCTCTCCTGGTGTGTCTCTGCTCCTCACATCTAGGTCACACCCCACACAAGAATTTGTTGTTTCTGGTGAGAATTCTGGCGATAATTGCCCTGATTCACAGGAGTGCTGTTTTAGTGCATTATAGGTGTGCAAAGAAAGCGTGCCTACACTGCACTAAGAATTGCATGAATGGACAATGTTTCATGTGCAGAAGACCCAAGCTTCATGCGCATGAAAGTCGTGCAGTAACTGGAGCAGTTGCACTTAAAAAAAAGTGCAGCTGCTCAGGAGGAGAAAGAGAAGCAGCCCTGCAGGGCTTCAGGATTTCCCCATAGCTGGGAGAGAGAAAGCGGGCCCTATGGGAGATTAACCCACAGCCCCGTTCTGTCTCTTCCTGCTATGAGTTAATGCCTAATAGCCCCGGTCTCTCTCTGTGCTATTGGGGATTAACCCATAGCCCCGCTTTCTCTCTCTCTGCTATGAGGATCCCCAAGGGATATCCCCATAGTGCAGAGAGAGAGGGGACAGAGCTACAGGAGATCCCTGAGGGATATCCCCATAGCAAAAAGGGAGGGGTTGGAGCTAGAGAGAGGCGGCAGAGCTAGATGTCTCCTCCCTGTGATTTTCCCCATTGCAACTTGAGAGGGGCGGGGCTAGAGGGCAGATCCCTCTAGCTCCACCGCTGCTCACAGGGAAATCCTCAGGGGAGCTCTGTAACCCCACAACCATCTCTCGCCCTGCTATGGGGAAATCCCTTGGGATTCCCATGCTGGGGGAGAGGGGGAGTAGTCCCCTACTGCTCCCTGCTGCTGGGGAATTGCCCAGCAGTGGGGTTGGAGGAAGTCACTGCTGCGTACAGTGGGACATTTAAACCTTGCAGCCCAGAAACACATTTTAAATGTCCCACTGTAAACTCCTGTTAGTCCCCGCGAGGAGTAAAGGAAACGGATTTTACGTGTCTAAAAATCCTTTGTGTGAATGCTTCTATAGGAAACTATTTCTTCCTATAGAAGCACTTTCTGTGCGCACCTCTAATGCATGCCCGCAGCACCTGTGTGAATGAGCCCTAAAGGTACCTTTAAAGACATGGCATTTAACCCCTGTGATACCAAAGGTTGAAAAGGATATAAGAGATATGTAAACATACAGACACCTATGTAGCCATTAGCTCCAAGATCAGGAATTGCATTTTGGTAAACATGACTAGCATTTTGTTATTTGACATATATTAAATAATAGCTGAAGAATTCTATTTGCAGCTGTTTTGAAATAGCAATTGTATATATGAACAAAATATGCTGCATTATGGTGTTCTGAAAACAAACACTTTAATTTAAAGCACCAACAAATGATACAGAAAGGTAAATGCCCCATAAAACCTTCAAAATCCACTTAGCAGCTGAAAATTGGTTTACTCATATAACAATAAAGCATAAAGTGAATGTTTTTCACTCATAAAGTAGTGAGATAATAGGAAATAAGCTTGGTATTGCATTCGTAACTGCACTTTAACTTCATTTATGCTAAATGTTTTATTAGATTTTTATATACATCATAGGAAATAACTCACCTGTTCCAATCCATTTGCACTCAGGTGCTCATGAGAACCAGGTAAAGTGCAGCTCTCGGTACTAGGCCAGTTTCACAGAAACGTATTGTAACATGTCCATAAAAGAGATCCCTAATACAGACGTGTTACAGATGAAATTGCAAATAAGGAAGATGGAACAATACCTTTGCAGCGCCACTTATTGGATGGCAGCATTTCTGCAAATCAATTTCTGACCCTTTATACAGGTCTATGCAACAATGACTGGGAATTGAAAACCAAGCCAGAATTCATACACAGACAGCTGTTTCGGGGTGTTTGCCCCTCATCAGTGTGCAGTAGGATTCTGGTTTGGCTAGTGAGAGACCTATGATGTGAGTTGAGAGGGGTATCATCACTTCTTAAGATGAAATCACTAGTGGATCTGTCTTTGATCTGTATTTGCTTTCATTGATTATATTTTCTGCCTGGCAAATATGGATCAGTTTTTTGCCCAATAGAAAATAATATCATGAATGTAAACATGGAGGCAAATGAAGATCAAATAATGATAAAATTCTGATGCATCCATATTTTAATCACTTTCCATAGACTTTATTGGGTGTCTTTTTCATCAAAGACGGACGAAAGATGCACATTCTGCGCTTTTAAAATGTAACCATTCAAAAATCTGCCTATATAAATGGATACATAGATTTACATTAGCTCCATGTTATGGTTTGTAAAATACAGACAAAACACGGATTGAATATCTAGACGTTTGAAATTGGCCTTAGGGTGGATCAACGCGAGACGTAAAATTAGAGCACAAAGAAGTCCATATAATCAGCTACACACAGGAGGTGCACACCACCTGAAGACCTACTCATCCAAACAATAATAATATCAGCAACCAATGAGGTATCAAAATTCTGGCTTCAATAATATGAAGAATGATTCCAAATCAGTCCTCAGGGACTGATATATGCTTGGCCCTATATCACTCTATGTACACAACTATCACCACCTTAAAGCCTGCTGCAGGATAACCGCTCTGAAGATGGCAACCCTGTATGGAGCCTGCCTCTTACAATAGGTTTCCCTACGCAATCTCCAAAGTGTTCCAAGTATTCCAATGCATTTAATCCTTGTTTCAAAGGGCTGATCATGGCATTTGTCAACAGGGACCAAAGAAAACCCAGCATTAAAAAGTTAATAACAACTACCGAAATGCTCACTGATTAAACTCACTGCAATTTATTGTCTCTGCACCCGGCAAAAAAGCACAAACAGACGTTGTATTAGAGCCCGAGATGATGGAGGTTGTGGCATAAACTATGGGTGCCGGGCATTTATGCAGATACTCACTGGCATTCGTGTCACATTGCACATCACTGCTGCCATGTTTTTAAAAAATAGGTGTGGGACAGAGCTGCCTGGCATCACTTACTACTAGAGATGAGCGAACACCAAAATGTTCGGGTGTTCGTTATTCGAAACGAACTTCCCGCGATGTTCGAGGGTTCGTTTCGAATAACGAACCCCATTGAAGTCAATGGGCGACCAGAGCATTTTTGTATTTCGCCGATGCTCGCTAAGGTTTTCATGTGTGAAAATCTGGGCAATTCAAGAAAGTGATGGGAATGACACAGAAACGGATAGGGCAGGCGAGGGGCTACATGTTGGGCTGCATCTCAAGTTCACAGGTCCCACTATTAAGCCACAATCCCGGCAAGAGTGGGCCCCCCCCTCTCCCAACAACTTTTACTTCTGAAAAGCCCTCATTAGCATGGCATACCTTTGCTAAGCACCACACTAGCTACAACAAAGCACAATCACTGCCCGGATGACACTCCGCTGCCACTTCTCCTGGGTTACATGCTGCCCAACCGCCCCCCCTCCCCCCCACAGCGCACACCAAAGTGTCCCTGCGCAGCCTTCAGCTGCCCTCATGCCACGCCACACTCATATCTATTTAGAAGTGCGTCTGCCATGAGGAGGAACCGCAGGCACACACTGCAGAGGGTTGGCACGGCTAGGCAGCGACCCTCTTTAAAAGGGGCGGGGCGATAGCCCACAATGCTGTACAGAAGCAATGAGAAATAGAATCCTGTGCCACCGCCATCAGGAGCTGCACACGTGGGCATAGCAATGGGGAACCTATGTGCCACACACTATTCATTCTGTCAAGGTGTCTGCATGCCCCAGTCAGACTGGTAATATGTACCTTAACAGTAACCGCGTTGGTGGTAATGTGGTGGTGACTGCGGACCTAGTAGCACGGTTGTATTTTGTTGGTTTTCGGAATGCGGCCAGGATTAAGTGGGCCGTGGCGGGGGGATGGTGTGGGGGCTCTCTTGTTGTGTCGGTAAAGGTGAAATTCTTGGACTGCCACCAGACGAACCAATGCAAAGGCATTTGCCAAGAATGTTTTCCCTGTTGAAGGAGGAGGGGGATGTTTTTGAGGCACTACGTGTCCTCTCCACGTGTCCGTGGTTATATGCACCTTAACAGTAACCGCGTTGGTGGGAAATGGCCTCGCCGCCATCATGTCTTTGGGAAGCCTCTGTTTCCACACCCCAGAGACATACCATTAGCAGCGGTATAGGCAGAGCCCAGAATTCGTAACATTTCAGCCGTAGCATTAGGACAGGCCCCACTAACATATCACTAGCAGCATTATAGGAGGAGCGCAGTCTTCGTTCCATGTCAGCAATAGTAGCACTCAAGACAGGCCCCAGTAACAATTCCGAAGCAGCAGTATAGCGGGAGCGCAGTCTTCGTTCCATGTCAGCAATAGTAGCACTCAAGACAGGCCCCAGTAACAATTCCGAAGCAGCAGTATAGCGGGAGCGCAGTCTTCGTTCCATGTCAGCAATAGTAGCACTCAAGACAGGCCCCAGTAACAATTCTGAAGCAGCAGTATAGTGGGAGCGCAGTCTTAGTTCCATTTCAGTAGCCTTAGTATAGCCAAGGCCCAAGTTACATTTATGTAGCTAAAGTGTAGGCCAACCCCACACACTTTTCTGTACAATGAGTGCAGGCGAAGAACATACAAATTGCTATGATTACACTGTAGGTGAGGGCCCCAAAAAATTGGTGTACCAACAGTACTAATGTACCTCAGTAAAAATTGGCCATGCCCAACCAAGATGGCAGGTGAATCGCTTTGGTTAATGTGGCTTAAGTGGTAACTAGGCCTGGAGGCAGCCCAGTGTAACGAAAAATTGGTTCAAGTTAAAGTTCCAACGCTTTTAAGCGCATTGAAACTTATAAAAATTGTTCAGAAAAATTATTTGAGTGAGCCTTGTGGCCCTAAGAAAAATTGCCCGTTCAGCGTGATTACGTGAGGTTTCAGGAGGAGGAGCAGGAGGAGGAGGAGGAATATTAGACACAGATTGATGAAGCAGAAATGTCCCCGTTTTGGATGGTGAGAGAGAACGTAGCTTCCATCCGCAGGTGCAGCCTACGTATTGCTTACGTATCGCTGCTGTCCGCTGGTGGAGAACAGAAGTCTGGGGAAATCCAGCCTTTGTTCATCTTGATGAGTGTTAGCCTGTCGGCACTGTCGGTTGACAAGCGGCTACGCTTATCTGTGATGATTCCCCCAGCCGCACTAAACACCCTCTCCGACAAGACGCTAGCCGCAGGACAAGCAAGCACCTCCAGGGCATACAGCGCTAGTTCAGGCCACGTGTCCAGCTTCGACACCCAGTAGTTGTAGGGGGCAGAGGCGTCACCGAGGATGGTCGTGCGATTGGCTACGTATTCCCTCACCATCCTTTTACAGTGCTCCCGCCGACTCAGCCTTGACTGGGGAGCGGTGACACAGTCTTGGTGGGGAGCCATAAAGCTGGCCAGGCCCTTAAAGACTGTTGCACTGCCTGGGATGTACATGCTGCTCGATCTCCGCACCTCCCCTGCTACCTTGCCCTCGGTACTGCGCCTTCTGCCACTAGCGCTGTCGGCTGGGAATTTTACCATCAGCATGTCCGCAAGGGTCCTGTGGTATAGCAACACTCTCGAACCCCTTTCCTCTTCGGGAATGAGAGTGGGCAGGTTCTCCTTATAGCGTGGGTTGAGCAGTGTGTACACCCAGTAATCCGTTGTGGCCAGAATGCGTGCAACGCGAGGGTCACGAGAAAGGCATCCTAACATGAAGTCAGCCATGTGTGCCAGGGTACCAGTACGCAACACATGGCTGTCTTCACTAGGAAGATCACTTTCAGGATCCTCCTCCTCCTCCTCCTCCTCAGGTCATACACGCTGAAAGGATGACAGGCAATCAGCCGGTGTACCGTCAGCAGCGGGCCAAGCTGTCTCTTCCCCCTCCTCCTCATCCTCCTCATGCTCCTCCTCCTCCTCCTGTACGCGCTGAGAAATAGACAGGAGGGTGCCCTGACTATCCAGCGGCATGCTGTCTTCCCCCGCCCCCGTTTCCGAGCGCAAAGCAGCTGCCTTTATCGTTTGCAGGGAATTTCTCAACATACATAGCAGAGGAATGGTGACGCTAATGATTGTAGCATCGCCGCTCACCACCTGGGTAGACTCCTCAAAATTACCAAGGACATGGCAGATGTCTGCCAACCAGGCCCACTCTTCTGAAAGGAATTGAGGAGGCTGACTCCCACTGCGCCGCCCATGTTGGAGTTGGTATTCGACTATAGCTCTACGTTGTTCATAGAGCCTGGCCAACATGTGGAGCGTAGAGTTCCACCGTGTGGGCACGTCGCACAGCAGTCGGTGCACTGGCAGCTTAAAGTGATGTTGCAGGGTGCGCAGGGTGGCAGCGTCCGTGTGGGACTTGCGAAAATGTGCGCAGAGCCGGCGCACCTTTACGAGCAGGTCTGACAAGCGTGGGTAGCTTTTCAGAAAGCGCTGAACCACCAAATTAAAGACGTGGGCCAGGCATGGCACGTGCGTGAGGCTGCCGAGCTGCAGAGCCGCCACCAGATTACGGCCGTTGTCACACACGACCATGCCCGGTTGGAGGCTCAGCGGCGCAAGCCAGCGGTCGGTCTGCTGTGTCAGACCCTGCAGCAGTTCGTGGGCCGTGTGCCTCTTATCGCCTAAGCTGAGTAGTTTCAGCACGGCCTGCAGACGCTTGCCCACCGCTGTGCTGCCACACCGCGCGACACCGACTGCTGGCGACATGCTGCTGCTAACACATCTTGATTGCGAGACAGAGGAGGAGGAGGAGGGTGCTTTAGTGGAGGAAGCATACACCTCCGCAGATACCACCACCCAGCTGGGGCCCGCAATTCTGGGGGTGGGTAGGACGTGAGCGGTCCCAGGCTCTGACTCTGTCCCAGCCTCCACTAAATTCACCCAATGTGCCGTCAGGGAGATGTAGTGGCCCTGCCCGCCTGTGCTTGTCCACGTGTCCGTTGTTAAGTGGACCGTGGCAGTAACCGCGTTGGTGAGGGCGCGTACAATGTTGCGGGAGACGTGGTCGTGCAGGGCTGGGACGGCACATCGGGAAAAGTAGTGGCGACTGGGAACTGAGTAGCGTGGGGCCGCCGCCTCCATGATACTTTTGAAGGACTCCGTTTCCACAACCCTATACGGCAGCATCTCCAGGCTGATGAATTTTGCTATGCGGACGGTTAACGTTTGAGCGTGCGGGTGCGTGGCGGCGTACTTGCGCTTGCGCTCCAACAGTTGCGCAAGCGACGGCTGGACGGTGCGCTGAACTACACTGCTGGATGGGGCCGAGGACAGCGGAGATGAGGGTGTGGGTGCAGGCCATGAGGCGGTAGTGCCTGTTTCCTGAGAGGGGGGTTGCATCTCAGTGGCAGGTTGGGGCACAGGGGGAGAGGCAGGGGTGCAAACCGGAGGCGCTGAACGGCCTTCGTCCCACCTTGTGGGGTGCTTGGCCATCATATGTCTGCGCATGGTGGTGGTGGTGAGGCTGTTGGTGTTGGCTCCCCGGCTGAGCTTTGCGCGACAAAGGTTGCACACCACTGTTCGTCGGTCGTCAGGCGTCTCTGTGAAAAACTGCCAGACCTTAGAGCACCTCGGCCTCTGCAGGGTGGCATGGCGCGAGGGGGCGCTTTGGGAAACAGTTGGTGGATTATTCGGTCTGGCCCTGCCTCTACCCCTGGCCACCGCTCTGCCTCTTGCAACCTGCCCTGCTGATGCCCTTGACTCCCCCTCTGAAGACCTGTCCTCCTGAGTAAGCGTTGCACACCAGGTGGGGTCAGTCACCTCATCATCCTGCTGCTCTTCCTCCGAATCCTCTGTGCGCTGCTCCCTCGGACTTACTGCCCTTACTACTACCTCACTGCAAGACAACTGTGTCTGATCGTCATCGTCCTCCTCACCCACAGAAAGTTGTTGAGACAGTTGGCGTAAGTCCCCAGCCTCTTCCCCCGGACCCCAGGAACTTTCGAATGGTTGGGCATCAGTGACGATAAACTCCTCTGGTGGGAGAGGAACCGCTGCTGCCCAATCTAAGCAGGGGCCCGAGAACAGTTCCTGGGAGTGTTCCCGCTCCTGAGCAGGTGTCATTGTAGTGGAGTGAGGAGGCTGGGAGGAAGGAGGAGCAGCAGACAGAGGATTCGGATTGGCAGCAGTGGACGGCGCAGAACTGCGTGTTGACGATAGGTTGCTCGAAGCACTTTCTGCCATCCAGGACAGGACCTGCTCACACTGCTCATTTTCTAATAACCGTCTCCCGCGTGGACCCATTAATTGGGGCGATGAATGTGGGGACGCCAGAAACGTGCCTCTCTCCTAATCGCGCAGCAGTCGGCTGCGACACACCTGGATCAGGAGCTCGGCCTGTGCCCACACCCTGACTTGGCCCTCCGCGTCCCACTGCCTCTAGTGAATGAATAATCTAAGTTTAATAACTGTGCTGTGTCCCTGCTAATGTGTCACAGAATGTGAGGGTAGCAGAGTTATTAACTCTGGCAGAGCAGGTATTTTTTTTCCCAATTAAGGAAAGCAAATGGCGAAGCCAGGAGTAAAACGTAGCTGGGTGCGTCTGATTTTTAAACGTTGCACACGCAGCCAACACGTGTCTACCGCCCTTAGGACGGACAGAGGCAGGACAAATAGAATTATTTTCAGTTTTTTTCCACCAAAAGGCAGCACTGCGTATATTCAATGAACATGAGAAGTTTAATAACTGTGCTGTGTCCCTGCTAATGTGTCACAGAACGTGAGGGTAGCAGAGTTATTAACTCTGGCAGAGCAGGTATTTTTTTTCCCAATTAAGGAAAGCAAATGGCGAAGCCAGGAGTAAAATGTAGCTGGGTGCGTCTGATTTTTAAACGTTGCACACGCAGCCGACACGTGTCCACCGCCCTTAGGACGGACAGAGGCAGGACAAATAGAATTATTTTCAGTTTTTTTCCACCAAAAGGCAGCACTGCGTATATTCAATGAACATGAGAAGTTTAATAACTGTGCTGTGTCCCTGCTAATGTGTCACAGAACGTGAGGGTAGCAGAGTTATTAACTCTGGCAGAGCAGGTATTTTTTTTCCCAATTAAGGAAAGCAAATGGCGAAGCCAGGAGTAAAACGTAGCTGGGTGCGTCTGATTTTTAAACGTTGCACACGCAGCCGACACGTGTCCACCGCCCTTAGGACGGACAGAGGCAGGACAAATAGAATTATTTTCAGTTTTTTTTCCACCAAAAGGCAGCACTGCGTATATTCAATGAACATGAGAAGTTTAATAACTGTGCTGTGTCCCTGCTAATGTGTCACAGAACGTGAGGGTAGCAGAGTTATTAACTCTGGCAGAGCAGGTATTTTTTTTCCCAATTAAGGAAAGCAAATGGCGAAGCCAGGAGTAAAACGTAGCTGGGTGCGTCTGATTTTTAAACGTTGCACACGCAGCCGACACGTGTCCACCGCCCTTAGGACGGACAGAGGCAGGACAAATAGAATTATTTTCAGTTTTTTTCCACCAAAAGGCAGCACTGCGTATATTCAATGAATAATAACTGTGTTGTGGCCCTGCCTACACAATTCTTTCCCTGCAGTATCAATGGAGGGTGCAATGCTCTGCAGAGGCGATTTTGAGAAGAAAAAAAAAATGCAGCACAGCTAACAGCAGCCTGGACAGTACTGCACACGGTTAAATATGGCCCTAGAAAGGACCGTTGAGGTTCTTGAAGGCTACACTCACTCCTAACACTCTCCCTGCCTATGCAGCACTTCTGTCCCTAATGCCGGGTGCAACGCTCTGCAGAGCCAATTTTGAGAAAAAAAATAATTGCCACTGCTAACAGCAGCCAACACACAGCTATCAGTGGCCCTAATAAGGACCTTTGGGGGGTCTTGAAGCCTACACTAACTACCAATTCTTTCCCTACAGCAGCTCCGGTACAAACAGCACTGTCCCTCATCTAACTCACATGGCATCTGAGGCGAGCCGCGGGAGGGGCCGACTTTTATACTCGGGTGACACCTGGTCTTCCCAGCCACTCACTGCAGGGGGGTGGTATAGGGCTTGAACGACGCAGGGGGAAGTTGTAATGCCTTCCCTGTCTTTCAATTGGCCAGAAAAGCGCGCTAACGTCTCAGGGAAGGAAGTGAAAGTAACCCGAACACCGCATGGTGTTCGTTACGAATAACGAACATCCCAAACACCCTAATATTCGCACGAATATCAAGCTCGGACGAACACGTTCGCTCATCTCTACTTACTACCCAATGTCAATCATTCCTGACCACTTTTTTAACAAGGCAAATGGGTGGGTCCCAGTCTTGGATGCTTTGGATGGCAGCATCTCATTCTGCACATTAACAAAAATCAATGGGCAATAGTGCCGGAGCACTGTCCAGATAACAGAAGGTATCCACGATGATCTAAGTATTATAAAAATCAATAGCGCACACATCTACCATCCAAATAGCAAAAGGTATCTAATAAGATCTAAATTATTTGCAGACGTCTCTATGAAGACCCTGAAAGGCTTTTAGATGGAATGAGTAGAATTCAAAAAATCATTCAAACAAGCAAAAGTGAAGAATAATCGTTCAGTCTAAACGCAGCCAACGACCGAATGGTAATCGTTTGCTTTTCCCTTGTTGTTCATTTTATGCAGGCATAAAAATCATCGTTAGCTCATTCACTTATCAATTGTTTTAAACATTACTCAGTCAGTCCACATTCACAGCTAATGTGGTAGGTTTACAACATGAATACTAATAGCATACTGAGTCCTTACCATCCAGTGTTGAATTCCACATGAGCGTCAAAAAATCCAACTATTGGTGCATTGGCTGCCTTCCATCCTTGTATCCTAGCTCGAATTAGTCCTTCCCGTCTGGTATTACGAACTATTTTCACAAGACCAGGGTATCTCTTATTCACATATTGATCCAGATTAAATTTCAATTCGACTGAAACACAGAAAGGGTTTTATTGCATAAATGTTATTGCGTATCACACAGCGAAGATACTATAATGTAAGACTTGGTTAATATGTTTATTTGGCTAATTTTACCTGGTTTACTTAGAGCTCAGCAAAGTCTTGGTGATTTGGATTGAGTTATGGGTCTTATTCTTAAACTTTGGCCCCGGATACTTGACTACATGCTCTTACATGTAGGGTATGTAGTGTAACAGCACCCATTCAACCAGATTCATTTCATCCCAGGTGCATTGTAAACTCGCTTCAAGCTCAGAAATGCAAGTGCTTTTGGATATACGGGCACTACTGATAATGGACTATATAGTGGTGCATTACTACATTTGTATATATGTTTGATAGATGCAAATTTTAACGAAGAAAGTATGCAACTGGTGTATACACCACAAGTATATCAATTAATTTATTGTTCAGTTTTTAACCCTTTAACACTTCAGGGTGTACATTTATGTCACAGAGGTTTGTGGTTTGTATAGAAGGGATCAGTGGTGGTCGATCCTGCTCGATACGATGCGGATGCTGGGGGTTTCTTAAAGCTGACACTTGCCAGAAACATCACTGATCAGTACTGCCATTGATTGCAGTTGCTAAGCCTTTAAATGCCACACTCAATTCTGACAGTGGCATTTAAATCCTTGATTAGAGTTTGGGAGCCCTGAATGGTTCCCTCAATGAGATTGTGGGGTGCTGTTAAGGTTGCCATAGCAGTTGGGGTCTTCTGAAAGCCCCCAGGGCTGTTATTGCAGATTGCCTCTCAAGTGAAGCCTTTGCAGTAACTTGATAAATTGCCTATGGTATACATCATAACTGCAGGAGTGAGCAAACCATGAAAAAGAAAATTTAAAATCAGTTTATCTATTAAAAAAATAAAAGGTAATAGAAGTTAAAAAAAACAACTTTTTAACATATTTATAATAAAAAAATCTAAATAAAAAACTCAAACATAGTTAGTATCGCTGTATCTGTAAAAGTCCAATCTATTAAAGTATGAATTATTTACCCCGCATAGTGAACATTGTCAGAATTGTGCATTTTTGGTCACCCCATCCCCAAGTAAAAATATGTTCTAAAAAGCGGTCAAAAAGTCATATGTACTCCAGTATGGTACCGATAGAAAATATGGGACGTCCCACAAAAAAAGCGGGTGGGGGAGTGGGAGGAGAGAAATCTCCTGCACTGCCCTGCTCCCCTGCTGGCCACTTCGTGACCCAACCAGCTCTGCTAGTTCCTGTGCAGGAGCAATGGAGCATGGAGACACAGGGACGAGTGTCGGACATCGTTTGCCCGACACTTGTCCTGTGTAAATGGACCTTTACAGGTATAGTATGGTAACAGTTGAACTTCTTCACAGAAAAAAATCATTTCAATATTGATTAAAATAGTTTAGTAGAAATATATAGGCAGTAGTTATTTCATCTTATCAGAAACAATCTCTTTCAGATGGGAAGCTTCTGCTCACTGTGGTTTCAGCTCAGGGCATCACTGACAAATGGCTGATATTGCAGGGGAAAGCAGAGGCCAGTGGGTATTGCAGTGAAAATTTACAGTAGCATTACATGGTTGTCATTCTGGTGCTCATGCAAGACACATAGGCTTAAGCCCACCAGACCAGGAGCTGCTCTTACAGTTTCATTTTCTGCCTCATAGAGGAGGGTCTTAAGTAGGGAACCCCTTTCTATGATAACCATGTTACATAATATGGGAATAGAAAAGGGCTGTCAAAATGAGATAATCTCTTAAAATACTATATTTATATTAAAAGAATTAAAAGTCATGCTTTTGATAGAGTACTGTGCAAAAGATTTAGATAAGTGTGGAAAAATGCTGCCAAGTAAGAAGGCTTTTCAAAAATTGAAGGCCTCTGACTCCAAATTTATTCTGCTTCAAGACAACCACCCCAAACATAAAGCCAACGTCATTAACAACTATCTTCAGCTTAAACAATAAAAGGATGTCTTGGGAGGGACACAGAGCCCTGCTATCGACATCATCGTGTTAGTCTGGGATTACATGAAGAGACAGAAGGATTTGAGCAAGCCTACTACATTCACAGAAGATCTGTTGTTAGTTCTCCAAGATGTTTGGAACAACCTCCCTTCTGAGTTCCTCCACAAACTGCGTGCATATATACCTAGAATAGATGTTGTTTGGAAGACAAAGAATCATCACACCAAATATTGATTTGATTTAGATTTTTCTTTTGTTCATTCACTTAGCATTTTGCTAATTAACAAAAAAATGAACACCTTTGTTTTTTTAAAGCATCCTTACTTTGCAGCATTTTTTACACACCAGCATAAAACTTTTGCGCAGTATTGTATATTAACCCTCTCCAATCCACTGCCTGATGTCTAAAGACATTATGATTTAAGACTGTACAGCTCTGATGTTGGAAGACGTCCGTCGGGGTTCTCTTACTGTATATTGCCAGCCTCTCTGCTGTCGGAGCCTATCCAATATGTCACCTCATGCAGTACTGGCTTTAGCCAGCATATAGCGCCATTGTATAACAGCAGAAAAAGAGTAAGCCCCCTAGGAAAACCAGAATACAAATTGGATTGGAAAGGGTTAACATAACAATGCCACAGAATAGCAGTTGTCATTAGCTAAAATCTATGGTACTTAAAAAATTGAAAAAAAATCAATAGTCCAGTCTTTGTAGAATTCCAATAAAGGAAAAATATTTTCATATCTGTAGTAAGCGCAGCAAGAGATAAAACTCCTTCAATTAAATGTGTTAACAATTCCTGCAATTACAGTAAATGTATTGCCCCAGCTTGTGAAGCTGCCAATTTCAGAAATGAATATTTACTATCTGGATCAGGTATATTATCTAACGTGCAAAAACATTAATTAAGTTTAGCGGTTTATAGATAAAAGCAGCCTATTCAGTCCATAAATTTTAAAATGAGTGGTGCTTTTTTTACAGTGAGCGTGGGACAACTTGGGAAATTTTAAATTATGTTGAAGTATCGTGCCACTGAGTGCAATCTAATACTTGATGGTTTGATTTGCTCATGAATTTCACAAACTAGGGATGAATGGCTACAAATTTCTTCAAAGTGACGGCTGTGTAAGCGAAAATATCTCCATTTACTGAGATAGATAATTTGTGCTTCCCCTGGCCAAGCAAAATAAAAGATCCTATGCTCACCTCTTTTGTGTTCTTGCAGCTCCAGAATCCCCTCTGACGCTGTGTTTACAGGCTAAAGTCAGCCTATTGACAGGACATCACAGGCGATTGCAGTCAATCACACACCTCAACATTCGAGTGCTGAGGTCTGTAGTTGACTGTAACAGCCTGTGATGTCCCATTCACAAACTGTAAACAGGCCCAGCGTGGAGCACTAAGGCACTACACTGGACATGTGGGGAGCCAAGATGGGTGAGTAGAGTATCAATTATTACATTTGGCTAGGGGCATGAATTAAAAAAAACTCATACAGCACCTTTAAGGAGCACTGCTGCTCCTTAATTTCAACAAAATGGGTATCCAGCAGTTGGCACCCACAAATCAGCAAGAGATGACATATCTTAGTAATACTTTGTGCCTCCAGCCTTTCCCCTGCCATGCATTCTACCACTGGCACTGCAGCCCTTCACATCAGTGCCTTTTAGATACTGCTCCACTGAGATACCATTGTACAAACCCACTACTGCTTCCTCTGTATACACTCAGCTTATCTGATGAAGAGGCCTCCTGCCTCAAAACCTAGATGAGGCATCCCACTTGATTTGCAGCACCATCATCACAACTTTAATATTTAGTGATTTGTGACAAAGGACCTAAATTCAATTCACCAAACTAATGTTTTGAGGCACATTTGGATATGCTCCACCCATCTTTTTCATCTATACTTATCTGACATCCTAGTAATATGTTATCATTTTCTGTGATCAAAAAACCTCTTTAACAATAAAAATGAATATACATAATATTTAGTAGGTATTTTTAGACACTCATAGTAGATTATAATTTCTAACATCAAACTTTTGAACTCCAGGCATATATCTTTTGTTACATGTTTAGCCATGAACTTTAGCTTCGCCATGTATGATACAACTGTTTATTGACAAACATAAAATCACAAGCAGAGCTTCACAGTTTTCTGGCATTGTGAAAGACAGATGTTTTATGGCTGCAATTGCTATGTCAATGTACATACAGGATCAAAGATTACAAGTTTAGTAAGAATGAAGATGTTTTCTTTTCATATAAAACATAAATAAAGTACAGATATAGTAGTAATAAATACATGTGCCTGGACATAGCCATAGCAACCAACGAAGAACATATACTGCTTACACTGTTGGCTGCATTCAAAGAACTGGAATCTCCCAAAAGAAGTTCAAATTATATTACTACGGGACATTTTATTTTGTTCTGTCACTGAAGAGTTTTATTTATTAAAAGGCTTTATGGCCCCTTTATTTCTATATAGTTGTTAGTTTTTATCCCTCTTGTCAATTGACAGTAGTTACAGTTCAAAGACAATATAATAAAATTCTTATCAGCAGGCACAAGACAGGATAATCCATATTTTGAAGTGTGGGATAGTTTTCCTTTTTTATAATAGTTTCACTTACCGTTGTCACTGTTGTCATCCACTAGGATGATTTCTTTGAGTAGATGGGATGGAGTGTGGTTGACCACACTGTGCACTGAACGCAGAATGACAGACAAAGCTTCATTTACAAAAATAAAGACCACAGCAATCTGAGGCAGGTCATCTGGATAACTCATCTGTTTACACCTGGAAATATAGGACAAAGAAAAGGTCATGTAGATAACTGGACTAATTACACCTACTGCAAATACCTATTGACACATGCTTCCATCAATAGACTTCAGGCGTAGAAACAAAAGTGATCTGTAAATTACTTGTCTCAACATTGGCAAATGCAGTAAATGCAGTTTAAGATTTTCTCTTGTGTATCCTATACCCGATACTGGACGCTTCCTCAGTAAAGACTTTTCTAACAGGTCGACAATATTGTCCAATTAATCTATCACTCTTCTCACTCTGCTACTGCCTCTCCTTTTCTCAGTTCTTTTTCAGTTGTGGTCACTTAGCAAATGCACCAAAAATTCTCACAGTAACATATAAAGTGCTTCCCAACTTGACAGCTACCTACTTCTCATCTCTAGTCTTAACACAGCATGACGCCTCCACTAAAGGCCCTTTTAGACAGAACGAGAATCTTCTCGTTTTTCTGAGCAAACGAGCTAGTGATGTCAACACCAACTTGTTCGCTCTCGGGCAGCCTGTTAAGACTGCACAATTCTCATTATCGTTCAGTGTTTCCCAATCCTATGTGAAACACTCAACGATCATTGTTTAAACTGCCCAACAATATGCTGGCTGAAATTGAACGACGAGCAATAACCTCACGATCCTCGTTCTTTGTTCTGTTGTTGGCTCACATTTAAACTGAATAATTCATTCACTTTTGTTTGTTTGAATGATTTTGTGTAAGATAATTGTTCCATCTAAACACACCATAAAGAAATGACCTTCTTCTCTCCTCTTATCTGCTCTTCATGCTCCCACATGCTTCACTTCTCCAGGTTGTTGTAACCCTACCTTCCTCACAACCTCATATACAGTTGAGCTGGGGTCACATGAGTGGATTTGAATAGCAGATTCTGCTATCGACGTCCACGTGGACGATATACACTGACAGGCATGAATTATCACCAGTTTGCTCAGACGTGTGGGTAGGAATTGCAAATTCTGCAAGCGGAAGAAGAATCGCAGCATGCTCTATTTTAGCACGGATTCCGCAGTGACGGCCTCTATTGAAGTCAATAGATGCGAGTATTCCATTGCCTGTGTGCAATTAACATTGCGTATGAGAGGCATAAACGCTCGCAACTTCATAGGAAAATAGATAGAAAAGTCGAAAATGCCAGCTGAAGAGGAAAATGAGATCTTTCTTCCCCGCAGATGATAGGCTGTGCATTCACGTACATTTGCACAGAAAAACTCGCTTTTGCAATCTTATGCAACCATTCCCATTTACTTTCATGCGGATGTGGAATACAACCCATTCGTGTGAGGCTTGCCTTGTTTATGTAACTCCAAACCACAAGTGCTACTGCTACCAAACCATCTTTGGTTTCCTTCATCTTATTGTAAATTGGAAGTTAGTTTTGGCATATAAATGCACATAATACAACCTGGAGAAAGAAAATGCTTGTATGTCAATTCCTGTTGACTATTTCTTCCTCATTCCCTTAATAAACAATAAAATGTGTCATCATCTCCATATGGATAAGAAGTGCATGAAGATTTAAGCTGACCTATATAGATACATTAAATAAATATATATATATATATATATATATATCTATATATATAAAATTGAATGTATGTCTGTCTGCGTGCGTGCGTGTCTGCGTGCGTGTCTGTTTGTCCTTTATGCGCTACTACACCATTCATCCGATCGCCATGAAACTTTGGGAAGTTGTTAAGTACACTCCTGGGAAGATTATAGGCATAGTACAAATATCCTACGATAAATGGCTCGCGAGCGTCGTCGAAAGTTACGCCCCCCCCCCACGTAGATCGAATAAGTAAGCCACCTGCTATTGTGATGTCATCACTGATGTCATCAACATCGGACGCCCTTGAACATGCCCCAACATGTTCTATAAAGCTGCATTGTGATGTCATTAAGGCTGTATTATGACACGTACAGCTTGGAACCACTAGAGCACGCCAGCCAATTACCATTGGAGTTGGAAGTGGGTAAACAAGTACTAGGATATCTTCCTAAGAAGCCACAGCAGCCGGATAAATTGTATGTTCCACCCAACGGCTATTTTATTCAGCCCGCAAGGGGGAAGCAGCGGCCTACAAAATCTCATTCAGGTAGGTAGGTTCAGTTCTTGGAGGTTGGGGAATGCTTATGGGCAAGGCCTTATGTCTCATCCCAACTTAATTCTCTCACTTCCCAATGTCATAGAAACTTAAAATTTGGCACGAGCATTGATTATGTCATAAATAGGAAAAGTTAATGGGTCCCAACTCGATTATTCAATTCAAAGCGCCAAAGAATTAGCGTTCAAATTTTTCGTACGGAATCTAATTCTCTCATTTCCTGATGTCATAGATAGATAGATAGATAGACTGTATGCAATAACCCTGATAGATAGATAGATAGATAGATAGATAGATAGATAGACTGTATGCAATGACACGTACAGCTTGAAACCATAAATACTAGAGCACGCCAGCCATTTACAGTCAGTCTCCATTGGAGTTGGAAGTGGGCAAACATGTACTAGGCTATCTTCCCAAGAAGCCACAGCAGCCAGATAAATTGGATGTTCCACACAACGGCTATTTTATTCAGCCTGCAAGGGGGAAGCAGCGGCCTACAAAACCTCAGTGGTCGCTGCTGCCGTCATCTAGATATATAAAAACGAATGTATGTATGTATGTCTGTCTTCGCAGCAACGCGCGACGGGTACGCTAGTATATATATATATATATATATATATATATATATATAAAAGTGAAAGCCCTCACTGATTGACTGACTTGCCACTAATTCTCTAACTTCCCAGCATTGTACAAACATGAAATTTTGCAGGAGCATTCTTTAGATCCTGAATAGGAAAAGTAAAAGGGGTCACAACTCGATTATTCAGTGCTAAGTGCCAAAGTATTGGCACCCCTGGGTAATGTACCTAATCTAAATCTCTAACTTCTCGGTGTCGTACAAACATGAAATTTGTCATGACCATTCTTTAGGTCCTAAATAGGAAAAGTAAAGGGGTCACAACTTGATTATTCAATGCTAATTGCAAAAGTAAGTGCACATCTATGTAATGTAACTTCCCCGTATCATACAAATGAGAAATTTGGAACGAGCATTCTTTAAGTCTTAAATGAGGAGAATGGATGAGTGTCACATTCTGCAGAGGGACATCAGTACATGCAGCCTGAGGAGAATCTAATGTGCCTCTATGTGTATACATATTTTATTCCTCAGTTCCTCTAAAGTAACCTTGACTTCATAAAATGGGTACCTATTATTAAACATGAACCAGGAGTTTTTAAGATTCCAAACATCATAGTTTGATCATGTAAACTTGATTACCATTCTTTACACAAACTCAGTCAACATTTGTTTTCCAAGCCTTATACTAGTCCTCTTATTGGCTCGCTCACAGGGAATTTTATATATAAAAAGCTAGGGACAAAGTTGAGAGGAGAAGTGAGCTCAGATTGGACCAAACATCTAGACACTACTACTCTCATGAAATTCCTGGGTCATTTGTGCATGTAACTTTTCAGGACTGATTGAAGCTAAGTACTCTAATGATTTACTCTTTGCCTACTTATTTTACTTTGTTAGTATTTATATTGATTAGTCTTATATCCTTATTGTCTGTTCTATTTGATTTATTGTTTTACATATCTTTATGCTATATTTAGTAAATTCATATTTTACCTAATTATTGTATTGCCATTTTTTATGCATTACAATCTTTGAATCCACTGTAACATACAGACATGAATGATCATACTATGGATCACTGCATCGAACATTTGTACGGACACACTTCCAAACGTATTGCCCTTTAAAACAGCTCCAAATGCACAGAATATATATCCATGATATTTTTCCTACCCTACAAAGAAAATGCACTACTTTCTATGACTGGTATAGAGAATCAGCACACAACAAACAGCGGCTAATTTGATCTGAATATACGTTACGATTTTAGTTGATTGATGATAAAATCGAATAAAATGTGAGACTGGACCTGAATAAAATAAATGAAAAGATGATTTTGATTCTGTATCTTCACAGGCAATGTTACATATTTCAAGTTGCAGGAAAGAACAATAGGAAAGTCTCATCTTTTAAATTTATTTTCCTGCACCTGACTCGCAGATCTCTGGAGAGATAAAGAAAAGATGGCACTTTAAAACTGTCAGCCTTGGTTAAGGATCTCAGTAACTCACATGTGGCCTTTCAAGTCTTTACATTTTTCCTTGGAATTTTTAACTGGTGAAAACGTTTGCAGTTAGGATCAGTCAAGACTCACTCGGGGATGCTTGAGATTTCTTGTTATATATGTTGTTTTTTCTTTTACACATATAACTTATTTTATAGGACATAGTGCTATAATGGCCAATTATTGAAGTGCATTCTGTGGGCTTCCAAAACACTTCTGAGATTCAATATAGTGATAAAATTTAAGATTGTAGAGGTCTCCTCCGATTTTATAATTTCTTGTGCTTGATTAAATCTACCTTAATGCATTATTGTTATTAATATTATGTTTATTAGGGCTCTATGAAAGATCCATCTTTACTGTATAGAGGATTGTAAAGACGGTTCTTTGGCTTGATGAACCTTACAAAGTTGTCAGGAAGACAAAAAAAATTCCTTATTTTCTCAATGTATTTTTTTACCAAATACTATTAAATTATGCGTATTGTAACCTTAAATTGAATCTCTGGACAAATGTTGCATTAGAGTTTGAACTTTCTTTAAAAGAGAAAGTTCTTTAAAAACTATTTTCTAAGATCTAGGATCACCACTAATCCAGAAATAAAGGGCTGTGACAAAATGCTTTGGCGCTGCTGAGAGTGTGATATTATTGAAAATCTGCATTTTAGACAAATGGTTACTCAAATTAGTCTTATTTTGCTTAGATTTATGTCATATTTCCAGTAACAGACATCTGTGCAGTGCCATAAGAGCTTGAGTAGTGCACAGAGTCCTTTTAGAGATAGTCCAAAATCAAAGTCCTCACCAGTGCCATTGTCTCACTTGCACCTATGTCAAATAAGATTATATTGACTTGACTGCTCCTTTATTATACTTGAAATACACAAAACCGGATTGTTCTATCTGCTTGTTGAAATGAAGAAAAGATGAAAAGTAAAAACAAAAATGGAACCTATCCAATACGAAGGAATGCACAATAAATGTAAGCTTTTACACAATAAATCAATCACGATACATCATATTATTCTTTATTGCAACTGACTTAACACCTCTCCTTGCAGTTCTATCAGTATAATCTAAGTGGTTTATATGAAATAACTTGTCCATTCGTCATTTTTGTATATGACCCAAACTCATGGACTTCATGTAATCAATCTAGCAGTTGTGTCCCACTTCCGCTATTTCATCATGGATGTTGAGAGCTATCATTATTCCACATATAATGGCTCGTTGAAATGAGAAAACCCAACCACTCGTCACCCATGCTGACCTTCTCTTCCAGAGAGCAGAAGCATTTGTGATAGATTACTCGCCGTTACCGTAGCTACCCTTGGCCTCCATCTCAGTAATGTGTTTGATGTAAAATTTCAGGTGCATAAACCGTGCAGTTACAATGCTGTTAACAGCCGACACTTGTTGGATACATTTGAAATATGAATTAGGTGATGCCTGGATGCACATGACTAATTTGAATGAACAGACAATATATTGCAACTGATTGATTCCGTGAAAGTTTCAACCAACATTTACAAACTCCACCAAGCTTTGCTTTAGGAACACAGACATTCACTGTGATCTGCGCTGTAACTGGAGTTTGTACTTAGGAAAACCTAAGCTGTAAGAGGATACCAGTAGATAGATATGACAATTGAAAATGATGCATGTAAATAATCTATCATTAATAATTTTTTTTTCTTTTATTAATACGTTTTTGGTCTATATAAGAGAACTAATAAGGAAATTACAATTCTGTATTTATAATTTATCCATAATTTCTTCTAGAATTCCTATGATACTGTCATGTCCGTACAGGCTGTGGGAACAATGACCTAAAAGGATGCAACCCAAATATAGGTTGGACGGTAAACAGACACTAGAAGGGGGATGCTAACGAATGGAAACAGAAACATAAACCAGAATGTGTATACACGCTGCACATCCAACAACGATTGAGAAACTCTAAAACATCTACCAATAACACTAACACACATAAGCAGATGGAATAGCTAATAAATACAAGGTATTAGTTAGTCATTTAGCCAAAGTACGTATGCTCACAAGCCCACAACAAGGGTCATCGTTGTCTCATGAGTCCCTACTGTAACAAGACAACTTAACTCCAGAAGTCCTGCCTACAAGAGGGGTGATCGTCCCAATAGGGACAGCCACTTGCTGAAACCTAAGAGCCCGACTCACCATAGATGGTATTCAATATATACGCTGAACAGGACACAGTTCACAAACACAAATAGACAAGAGACATACACCCTGAACAGGGAGCTGATCACACCAAGTGTCTGGTCACCTACACAGACACTAAACACATTGCTATTCACACCAGCAAACAGGGAATCCCAGCCAGAACCTCGTGCATGCAAGCAACACCACAACAGAACATGCAGGACTCCAAAAACAGGGTTCTGAGAGGGAATGAGAAAAATAACAAAAGGAATAAATGACCAGCGCCTTCTAGAAAGAGGGGCTAGTAGTTACAGTGTATGCAGCAGACCAGTAGTGATTGGCTGGCTGGCGAATTCTACGCCCAGCCAGCTCAATCATCCCAGTGTGCTCCTGGAAACCCATAGAACTACAGGTCCCAGGAGTACAATACTACTACTAATCACAAATTTAGAATTATATGAAAAGCAGAAAAGGAATGAAATATATATGTATATGAATCAATTAATCCTTCCTTTCAGTTGTTCAGAGCATGTCAGCATCTCCATCTAATTGGTTCTTGTAGCTGTCACAAATTAGATGGAGATGCTGACATGCTCTGAACAACTGAAAGGAAGGATTAATTGATTCATGCCAATTGTACCAGATTCTGACCCTACCTTCAGCATGGTGCAAGAGAAATTTTGATTCCTCTGCCCAGGCATTATTTCCATTGCTCAGTGTTCCAATTTTTATGCTCTTTTGCCCACTGGAGTCTTACCTTTCTGTTTCTGTTAGACAGCAATGGAACTCAAACTGGTTATCTGCTGCTATAACCCATGAATGCTAAGGAACAACAAGTTATGCATTCGGACACATTTGTTGGAGCACCAGTATTGTATTCACCTGCAGTTTGCTTGATTGAGCCCCACCTGTTGCATCAGAATGATTTTTGACATCATATTCTGATGGATTTTTTTGACGAGTTTTGAAATACTGGTCCCAGCTAGTTTAGCACCAATGACCTTACTTCACTCAAAGTCACTTATATTTTATTGCTGCACTCTGGACTTATGTATCTAATTGCCATAAGTGAATGCTCCAATTGTGAAAGAGCCAGATTCAAACTCCTTAGTTCTTTTATAAACTGAAGATCTCCAGATAAAAGAAGGCAATAAGACAAATATGGAGAATATTTTATTGAAAAATAACTTTTCTACTGCAGTAATTAATTTAAGTTTAATAAAGGTGAAGGACCCCTGTCAATGCATTCAGTAATCTGTAGCAAATAATGGTGTTTGACAAAATGCCTGAATGCCTACAGAGAACAGTTACTACATTTCCATGTAATTAATGGTATCACCATTTTAAAACTATAGGCAAATATTAAAATTGCATTTAAATTACAGCATAAAGCTTTTACAGAAGATAATAGTGGATTTTTAACATAAACAGATGCATTAAGTAGCCTAGAAGTCCTGCATATCCAATTTTCTCTTTAGGATAATCTGCTGACATTTTCTTGCATCAAAGTTGTCCTCCTGGAACATGAAAATCTGCTGGAAAATTATGGGCTTAGTAAATGCTGGCTGGTGGCATTAATTCTTAATGACTGGTCTCAGTCAGTCAAAAACAGGAAACTGTCCTTTTAACAGTCATTTTTATGTATCATTGGAACAATTAGACTAGTGTGCTGTTATATGCTTGCTTAAGGCAACACTAGATTCTTGGGACAATTATGTAAAATTCAACGTGCTAGCTTACAGCCAAATGAAAAAAGTTTGATGGGTATTTTTCACATATAGCTGATATGCCAATTTCTACAAGCGGGATGCATTAATGGATATATCAGGTAACCTTCAGAAAATCAAAACCATTGAAAAAACTAAAATAATAACAATAATATAAAAAAACCTTTATTCATATAGCACCAATATATTCCGCAGCACTTTGCAAGTCAGAGGGAACATTCACAAAATGAGACATGGCGTATGATAGGAGTGAGGCCCCTGCTTGCAAGAGCGGACAGACGACAAGAAAATAGGGGTGACACAAAAGATATAGAAGTTTGTTCCACACAATTCAAAGAGAGAGGGAGAGAAGAAAAAATTATATATAGGGTGCTATACATATATACATAATGCCCTATTTCACCAGCCATATTTGTGTTTAAACAGGTAAAAGGTGCGCTAGAGTGTGTGGGTGATACAGTGGAAGAAGGGTGATGGGTTTCCAAGGGGAGGTGTAAAAGAAGGGTAGATGGAGAAGAGTTTAGACTAGAAAATATGGTCGTCCTCCTTAAAAAGATGTATTTTTAGGGCAGGCTTATAGCTGTAGGTGTTTAGAATTAATCGGATTCTCTGTTGCTGCTCTGGAAAAATGTTGGAGGCGGGAGTGGGAGGTTTAGATGAAAGGGGAATTCAGTCTAAGGTCATTAACGGAGTGGAAAGCACCGTTAGGGTGGTAGACAATAATGAGAGAGGAGATATAAGGTGGCAAGTCCTATAGAGAGCCTAATGGATGAGAGTTATGAATTTAAATTGTATTCTATATATGATGGTCAGCCAGTGCCATGACTGGCATACAGTGAAGGCATCAATGTAGTGGCTTGACAAAAGAAGATAAGTTTGGCTGCTACATTCAGGGTGGATTGGAGAGAGGAGAGTTTAGTGAGGGAAAGACTAATGAGTGGTCAGTTGCAGAAATCGAGCTGAGAGTAGATAAGGTCAACCATAAAAGTTTTTGGTGTCTCAACAGGGAGGAAAGGACGAATGGTGGAGATGTTTTTGAGCTGCAGGTGACAGAAGTGAGCGAGTGATTGAATATGGGTAGTGAAGGAAAGATTGGAGTAAAATATGATCCCAAGACAGTGGGCATAATGTAGAGGAGCTAAGGAATGAATCTTGAGCAACCCCAAGAGGAAGAAGATGTAGAGCCAGTAAATTATACACTAAACAAGCAGTCAGAGAGGCAGGAGGAAAACCTGGAGAAGGCAGTATCCTTAAAGCCAATAGAGCAGAGCATACTGAGGAGAAGTTGGTATTCTACAGTGTTGAATGCTGCAGAGAGATCCAGAGAATCAGAAAAGAGCAGTTGCTGTTCGATTTAGCCATCAGGAGATCGCTTGACATTTTACTAAAAGTGGTTTCTGTAAAATTTACAGAACGAAAACCAGACTTTCCAGGACTTTGGAGATGAAGGGGAGATTAGAGACGGGTCAGTAGTTTGCAACACAGGATGAGCTAAGAGATGGCTTCTTTAGTAATGGGGATATGCCGGCGTTTTTTAAAGGAGCAGAGAAAGATATCAGAAGAAAGAGAGAGGTGAAATATTATAGTGAGATGATAACCTGTATCACGTTAAAATAGTTTGATGACCATAAACTAAATAAGTTAGCTACAAAGATAAGTTGTCTAAATGCCTATACCATAACTTGAAGGAGTAATCTCTATTGTTGGTACTTTTAAAGGTGGCACAAATGGATAGTAAGTTTAGAGGGATATTGACTTTAACACATGGGGACAGTTGCTGTTTGATACCTTTTTTTCCTTTGATAAATGCAATAATTTACAAAAAAGAACAACTGTACAAAGTGTTTTTTTAATTAGTTTTTTGTTTGAAGGCCTGTAACATGTTAGTGTTACAAGTATGCAAAAATAGTATTCACAAAAATGGGGGTTCCGTTTTTTTTTAAATAAATGGACAGTGACTGAGGATGCGTGCTGCAGCTCCATTCTGCTCTATAGGACTGCTGAAGAAAAGTCAAATACGAGTAGAGTGCTCGGCTACCCTGTAGCGATAAATGGAACAGCAGCATGTTTAGCACTGCATTCGTATGGGCAGACAACTCAAGGGGAGAATTCTTTCCTTGCTAAAGAAAACCCCTTTTCAAAAGCTAGCCAAGTAGAGAACACTCTCACAGATTTAGGCAAATCATTGTAAAATTCTGCATTCAAGAGACACTTTCATGAATGTAAAGGTCCATAAACATTATAGCTGATGGAAATGGAGGATTTCAACCAAAACATTTGCAAACTATTGTTTAAGCCAACTAATAAGAGACAATCATTGAATGGAAAGAAGTCATCTACATTTGAAATTTTCATCTTATACTCGATCAAAAGAAAGACAAAACTGCATTTGTTTTCAAGCCGCACAGCTCTCAAATGAAGAATATGAATGCATTTCTTATTGGGTAGATCACTTCCCATACAGTTCATATAGCGAAGAAAGTGGGAACAGCACACCAATAGAAATGCTGATGAAAGGCAGTTTTTATTGAATCAGAATAAATCAATACCGCTGGTGAATACACTCTAGTTTTCAGGTAGCAATACTCTTCATCAGGTATAGGTAGATGTTAAATGGTAAGGCCTGGCCAAAGCTCAAAACATGCCAAAAGAGTAGAGGCCCTTTTACACACAATGATGATCACTCATAATTTGCTCAAAAGCCATCTTTTGAGTGATAATTGTTGCTTGTAAATGTGTGCTCATTGAGCACTTACCGTGCGTTTTTCATCTATCACTGAGGTTAGCTCAGCTTAAAATCCATCGTCCCTGATAATATAGACCGCATGCTGAGTTCTTCATGGGCAGTGCTGATAGCATTCATTCAGCTGCTGTCTTGCGGTGTATTTAGAGAACAGACCACCCGTTGTTATCTAAATGCATACAAATTAAGCTAGTTAGCTACTAATGGGCTGATTAGGCCATTAATAGCTAATGCAAAATGATTGCTCATAACTGTCATTTTCTAAAAAATTTTGAGCGATCATCTGTGTGTGTAAATGGACCTTAACCCTTCAGAGGATGATAATGTGCTCTTCACCCATATATAATGGCAGCCACAGTGCACTCCCCTCTATATAAATGCCATAATACTCTCCAGCATATATGACAGTCACAATGCTTTCCTTCCCTATATATATAATGACAGTCACAGTGCTCTCACCCTACATTTGATTGCCACAATGCTTGAGTTTTGCACAGTGCAGACTTCTAGATATTGGTCTGGACCTGCTCCAGTATTCAGAAACACTTTTCGAGGGAGACTCTCTCAGGGCTGCACCTCCACACAAGGCCACAAAACATAGTCCAAGAGGCCAATGCAGTGGATCAACATCCACAAGATCCCAAGGTCTACAGCTCAATTCTGGGTTTCATGGACTTAAATCCAATTCTCACAGCAAAGTCCATATATCTCTTGTACTTTAATAAGATTAGGCTCACTGACACCATGAGGCTTATGAAGCAGCCCTAACTCTAATCTCAGACTCCTGTCTTGACTGACCTCATGCAGAGCTATGCGCAATGTCTGCCCTGTGAACCAAGATCAATCACACCCTGTACATTGTAACATAGCAGGTAACATAACATCTCTTAAGACTCCACACAACCAGCAATAAAAAGTAGTTAGCACAAAACATGGCACACAGTGCAACCACAAATAGTGGTGCAACATGTAGCAGTCCTAATCATGGATCCATGAAGTCTATAACACAACAAATAGTAGCACAGTTCAGTTCATACTGGGTAAGAGGGTGTAGTACATGATGGCATCTATATCCTACTCCATACATAAATGTGTTTCATTCAACTGCAAAGTATTTGCATCTAGGCACTTCAAATAATCTTCATATTTATGATTTATTTTGTCGAATTTAGAGATGAGCGAACGTGTCCGTTACGGACACATCCGCACCCGGACACCGGCTTTAGCGAACACTGCAGTGTTCGCGCGTAAGTGTCCGGGTGCCGCCGGGGGGCGGGGAGATGCGCGGCGGCGCGGGCGGCAGTAGCGGGGAACAGGGGGGAGCACTCTCTCTCTCCCTCTCCCCCCCACTCCCCGCCGCACCCCCCCGCGCTGCCACGGCGGCCCCCGAACTTTTTCGCCCGAACACCGAGGTGTTCGCAAAGTTCGGTGTTCGGGCGAAAAAGGGGCGGGGCCGAACGTGTTCGCTCATCTCTAGTCGAATTACTTTGTGAAGTCTGGAAAAATGGAAGGACTGTAAAAAATCTCTCTTAACTATTCCTAAAAGGTCAATGCAATATTTTTGATAAACCCCTTGAATTACAACTTAAAGTTTATGCTTCAATGCCATATTAATGGTTTTATTTTAAATCCATTGTGTTAGTGTACAGAGGCTAGATTGTGAAAACGACACCACTTTTGGTTTCACCATATGTACTTTGTCTACTTCTACCTTTACATTAGCGCTATGTCTGAGAGTATAACTCTATAGTTACACTATGTTAATGAATATCAGGTACCTACTAGATCTTAAAGCTGCACAATGTGAAGTCTTAGGGTACAGGAAGAAGAGACTTTGATCTGAAATATCTAACTTCAAATAGATTGAAAATGTTGCAGCACTCTGTAGTCAACAGAAATTGGATCTTTATTCACCCATTACTGTAGCCTGTCAACCTTCACTGTGGTTGAAAAAGACTTCACAGTGAGGGTTGAGTGGTTGCAGTAATGGGTGACTACACTGACTAGAGATACGAGTTCTCTTCTCTACAAGTGGAGTACTGCAGCTTTTTCCTTGATAAATATACCACAGTGGTCCCTTTTTCTTCTTTAAGAATCTTATCAGAATAGTGTAACTAACCATATGTATTTCAATTAATATCAAGTGCAAAATATAAAAGTTGGCCATGACTTTTAGGTTAAGGTGAAGATGTTTTAAAAAAGACATCGACAAACTGAGCAAGTTCAGAGAAGAGTTACCAAGATGGTGAGCGGTCTGCAAATCATATCCTATGAGAAATGATTAAAGGATCCGGGAATGTATAGCTTGCAAAAAAGAAGGCTGAGAGGAGAGTTAATAGCTGTCCACAAATATCTGAAGGGCTGTCACACTGCAGAGGGATCAGGCCTATTCTCATTTGTACAAGGAAAGATTAGAAGCAATGGGATGAAACTGAAAGGGAGGAGGCACCAATTAGATATTAAAAATACTTTCTGACAGTGAAGGTGATCAATGAGTGGAACATGTTGCCACGGGAGGTGGTGAGTTCTCTTTCAATGGAAGTCTTCAAAAAAAGGCTGGACAAATTTGTCGGGGATGATTTAGTGATCCTGCACTGAGCAGGGGGTTGGACCCGATGACCCCGGAGGTCCCTTCCAACTCTTCCATTCTATGATTCTATGAATTATGCTAGGTAGCTTGTTCATTAGCCTACAACATATTCTCCATGAGCTATGTGCCTTGTATAACTGGTATACCCTGAGGCACCGTACAAGCCGTACTGAATGTACCTCAGTATGTGGAAGAGGAGGACTCTGCTCCCATAAATTTTGGTCATGATTGTCACAATACCAAGTATATATGATAAAAGATGCCAGATGCACTGCATTTGCCACTTGGTACTTACTTTTGTATTGAATTTATTTCTATGGATCGGTAGTGCAGCCTGTATATTGCAGGATAATATAGTTCTGCTGACTGTTTTATAGATATGTTTAAAATGTGTCTACCTTGTTTATGTGCTTTTTCATGTAGGGTAGTTTAATATTTAAGTTGATAAAAATGAGTTCACTAAGCCAAGCAATTTATGCAATAATAATTGGTTTACTGAAGAGGTAACAAAACAACACCGAGAAAGAAATACAATAAAATGCAATCAATGTTAAGCCTTTGTACAGTATCACTTTACAGCTACTGGGGAGTCCATATTAAAGAGCAGCAACAGACAGGAGAAGCATTGGATGATACTGTATCTTTTCTGCACACTCCCACTATAGATTAACTACTATCTAACTAAAACCTACTGCTGCGTTTTATATGGTTTTCTTTTGCCAAACTTTTTTCCTCAGCAACTGCTGGTCCTTTTCTATAAAGTAGTTAAAAAGTCACAGCATCTCCACTTCTATTATGGTGGATTAATAATTTTTTCTTGTATCTGTTATAACGCTTAGACCTGTATGTACGTAGACAAATACAGATCAAATACTGATAATACAGGGCCCTTTAACACTGAACGATAATCGTTTAGATTCTCACTGGATAGCAGGAATCTGAACGATAATCATTCCGTGTAAATGCTGTCAGCGACTGCCAGACAAACAGTAATTTATTCATCATTACATTTCTGCAGGCATAATAATCAAATGACGAGCTTCCTGTGAAAACAGACTGCCTCCATTCATTATGCAGTTTTCGTTGTGACAACTGTTGGGCATGGAGGCATCCGACAGTCATCCTGTGTACGAGGACCCATACAGTTGTAATGCCATCTGTGACACATTCGCACTACAAATCTGTATTATAGAAGTGTTATAATACACTCAGAAACCAAATTTATAACATATGGAAATTACAAATTAACATTACTTTAGCCACCTAATCACATTCCTTCGCCTCCATGTTGTCTACAATCACATAACTACATTCCTTTGTCTTCAAAGCAAGAATCACTAGATAAAAGCACAATTATGACCATGTAAAATACGGAATGTGTGTATTTGTAAGCCTAACTGTGACTAATAAGGTATAAGTAGAATATTTACATCTCATTAGGACTTAAGTAGCAGCTGTGATACTATCCTCTATGTAAGGCCAGGCTCACACCAGCGTGTTGGTATAGTGTATTCTGCGTGCTTGTTTTGCACGGTCTACCAATCTCTCATAGGTGAACATGTTAACGTTCACTGGAATTGTGCGAAATACATGTGCAAGAAAAATCGCAGCATGTTCTATCTTGGTGCGTAATGTCAGTGTGTACTGGCTGCGTGCTGCACATGAATCTCTAACAGCCCGCACACTCCCAGATACACTCATGTGAGCCCAGCCTAAATGTTTGCTAAGCTTATGCTACAACATGTATGTCAGTTCTTCAACTAATTGTAAGCACTCTAGCATTATCTTCCTCCCTTATATATTAGTGAAGTCTATGAAGGGCTGCATTTGCTCACTAAGCAGTGATACGTAGTGGGCACTGGAGAATGACATATTTAAGTGGACCAGTGGACCCAAGCTATGCTATTGGCACATACCAGTATCGATCCTCTACTAGCCTTTTTGACAGCTAGCTTCATGGGGTCTGAGCCACACACAAACTCTACTAGTAGCCTGAGACAATTGGTACCATGACTCATTGAGCCGTACCATATGTTGCCAATCCTCTAGGGTCCAATTAGCAACCTCATGAGCCCAGGTGAGGCATTGTGTCCAGTGTTTTGGTGTTAACAGAGGCACTCTAGTGGGTCTTCTGCTCCCATATCCTCTGGAAGCTAAAAAATGCTACATTAACTTGCTGGATATGTGTATGGGGTGTCCTACATTGAATGGGGATTTGATTTCTGCTGGAGTCGCTTGTCTGTTCACATGGACAATTCTAGCCAAACATCTCTAGTCACTATCATTAAGCACCTGTGGGCTACCAATGTGCTGTCTACTGTGGGTAGTAATGCCTTTCTGTGGTGTTTTCTCACTACACAAGCAAAACTGTGGATTGAGGAATCTTAAATCTCCACACAACTTTGGAACTGGAATGTTGCATCTTCCTGGCACGCATTATCATGTCTTATTCAAACTCCAATAATACACATCGCATTGCCGTGAGCACGCTGGCCAGTGTTCAACCTCACTCTAAAGATAACACCTCTCAACTCATACAAGTGTGGGTGTTACCAAGTCACGCGACTTCATTATTTACATACAGTGCTCTCTCCCTACATATGAAAACCACAGTGCCCTCCTCCATATATAATAACAGTTACATACCTCTAGCAAGCAAAATTAGGCCACAGACAATAGAGGTACTGATTCCACCTCCTGCTGTGCCCCAGGCTGGCTGCCAAACGTCCTGGTGATGGTGAGAATCAGTAGGAGACCTATGGTAGTGGAGCTTGACTGTAGGACCTTCACCACATGACTGAGATATCAATGAAGGTCCTGCATCCTCTCAGTTATAGTGTAAACAAATGAGGTATGAACAGGCTGATTAGCACACTGGAGCCCAGCAGCATTGAAAAGCAGCTATCACAGAAAGTGAATCCAAAACCTGTCAATCCCTATCTCTAACAGCCTATTCTCTGCAGCTACTGCTGTGTTGTGTCCTAACACAGCACCCCCTTTATAATGTGGGAGGGAGGCACCCTGTGCAATGGTTCAGGTCGCACATCCCTAAGGAAAGCCCTGGTTACCAATAGGTTACAACTTCTCTTGTTTTCTGTACTGGTACCATATCAACCTGTACTGGTGATACTGTAAGGGGGGTGTCCTGCACCCTGCCTTACATTGTAAGTGCATCAGCTGCTCGGAATCTGCAGCCGATGACTGCGTGATATAAGCGCTGGACAATGCCATCTTCTGGAAGGCTCCTAGAGGCTGCGTGTGTCCTCTCCATAGGGTAAAATTCAGGGCTAAGCCCCTCCCCACAGTGCTTGGTCTTGCAAAGGTTCACTGGCAGGCATGTGGTCAAGAGAAAAATAGGAAAAAAGCCGACTTATAGATTCAGTCTATGAACAGCAAGGCAAAGCAGAAGTGAAAGAGTGTGCTGCTCTGTATCATACAATAGCCGATCCAGCTACAATAGAGAGACAGAGAGCCTACAGAGAGCTTGGTGGCTGCTGTTAGGGACAGCTACCAGGATGCTGTCCCCATGTTGGGGAACAGCACATGAAGAGGACCTTTAAGTATTCTGGCATCCATGTTGGAGACCTAACAGAAGGCCTGATGGATTGGGGGCCTACAGTAACACTGACAAGGGGCAGCTATTGTGGACACTGGAAGGATCCTGATGATGAAGCGGCCATTTAGTACAGGAAGAAGCCATGACTTGCAGAATAACACAGACCGTGTGGAAGAAGGAGAGAATAGTATGGTGGACCTGAATGCAAATATGCCAAACACTTGAGACTGGCCTCGAATGCCTAACTCAGTGTGCCACACTTTATGGACTTTGCAGACTGTGACAGATGCATGTGACCATTAACAGGAGGGTTTATTGTGTTGATGTTTTTACTGGGTATTTGTAAGTTAAAGATGTGTGTTGGTTGTGTGTTGGTTATATGAGGGTAATGATGGTCATGTATTGCAATGGCAAGGCACTTTATAAAGGCACTACACGCCGAAGAAAAACTATACAATGACAGTGATGTAATGCTGTTTTCTTGTACCTGTTGCACCTAGAGTGCATGGAGTCTGTGATGAGGAGGACCTCTGAATATATGAGTAAATGAGAGAGATGGTCTGTATCACATGCAGACATTTGGCACCTACAGTACTTGTGGCCGTGAGGATAGTGTGATGCCGCGGACCTGAAAAAGTTCAGTGTTTTATATGCTGATGGAGATGTAATGATTCAGTTGGGGTTTCAGTTCCTTGCCTTTCCGGAAAGACTAACATCGTAAGTGTGTTTTCCAGATCAAGTTGTTATGCAACATTCGTGTCCTGAGCCCTCCTATGGAGCAGAAATTATATACTGGTTTCAGTTCAAGTTACAGTTCATTTTATTTTTTAAAAATCTAGCCTGCATCTCCGTTGTGCCATCCTGAACCTATGTTGCATGATCTCCCGCAACGATACTGAGCTTCTCCAGAGACCATCTTTAATGTGCTGACCTGGACTGTCCTGACCACACTACTGGGACTGTTACTACATATGCACAAATTTAATAGAACTTCATCCATTCACAATGCAAATTGAACAACAATGTTAATTAATAGAGATGAGCGAGCACCAAAATGCTCGGGTGCTCGTTACTCGGGACGAATTTATCGCGATGCTCGAGGGTTCGTTTCGAGTAACGAACCCCATTGAAGTCAATGGGCGACCCGAGCATTTTTGTATTTCGCCGATGCTCGCTAAGGTTTTCATGTGTGAAAATCTGGGCAATTCAAGAAAGTGATGGGAACGACACAGCAACGGATAGGGCAGGTGAGGGGCTACATGTTGGGCTGCATCTCAAGTTCCCAGGTCCCACTATTAAGCCACAATAGCGGCAAGAGTGCCCCCCCCTCCCAACAATTTTTACTTCTGAAAAGCCCTCATTAGCAATGCATACCTTAGCTAAGCACCACACTACCTCCAACAAAGCACAATAACTGCCTGCCTGACACTCCGCTGCCACTTCTCCTGGGTTACATGCTGCCCAACCCCCCCCACGACCCAGTGTCCACAGCGCACACCAAACTGTCCCTGCCCAGCCTTCAGCTGCCCTCATGCCACGCCACCCTCATGTCTATTTATAACTGCGTCTGCCAGAGGCAAAGCAGGCACACACAGCAGAGGGTTGGCATGGCTAGGCAGTGACCCCCCCATAAAAGGGGCGGGCCGATAGTCCACAATGCTGTACAGAAGCAATGAGAAATCCAATCCTGTGCCACCTCCATCTGGAGCTGCACACGTGGGCATAGCAATGGGGAACCTATGTGCCACACACTATTCATTCTGTCAAGGTGTCTGCACGCCCCAGTCAGACCACGTTTTTTTATAAATAGTCACAGGCAGGTACAACTCCGCAATGGGAATTCCGTGTGCACCCACAGCATGGGTGGCTCCCTGGAACCCACCCGCTGTACATAAATGTATCCCATTGCAGTGCCCATCACAGCTGAGGTAATGTCGTGGTTAATGCAGGTGGGCTTCGGCCCACACTGCATGCCCCAGTCTGACTGGGGTTCTTTACAAGTGGACAGATGTAGGTTAAACTCCATGTGCACCTACAGCATGGGTGGCTCCCTGGAACCCACCGGTGGTACAAAAATATATCCCATTGCAGTGCCCTACGCAGCAGAGCTAACGTCAGATACAATACAGGTGGGCTTCGGCCCACACTGCATGCCCCAGTCTGACTGGGGTTCTTTAGAAGTGGACAGATGTAGGTTAAACTCCGTGTGCACCTACAGCATGGGTGGGTGCCAGGAAGCCACCGGCGGTACATAAATATATCCCATTGCATTGCCCAACACAGCTGAGGTAATGTCGTGCTTAATGCAGGTGGGCTTCGGCCCACACTGCATGCCCCAGTCTGACTGGGGTTCTTTAGAAGTGGACAGATGTAGGTTAAACTCCGTGTGCACCTACAGCATGGGTGGCTCCCTGGAACCCACCGGTGGTACATAAATATATCCCATTGCAGTGCCCTACTCAGCAGAGCTAACGTCAGATACAATACAGGTGGGCTTTGGCCCACACTGCATGCCCCAGTCAGACTGGTAATATGTACCTTAACAGTAACCTCGTTGGTGGTAATGTGGTGGTGACTGCGGACTTAGTAGCGCGGTTTTATGTAGTTGGTTTTCGGAATGTGGCCATGATTAAGTGGTCCGTGGCGGGGGGATGGTGGTGGTGCTCTCTTGTTGTGTCGTTAAAGGTGAAATTCTTGGACTGCCACCAGACGGACCAATGCAAAGGTATTTGCCAAGAATGTTTTCATTGTTGGAGGAGGAGGGGGATGTTTTGGAGGCACTATGTGTCCTCTCCACGTGTCCGTGGTTATATGCACCTTAACAGTAACAGCGTTGGTGGGAAATGGCCTCGCCGCCATCATGTCTTTGTGAAGCCTCTGTTTCCACACCCCAGTGACATATCATTAGCTGCGGTATAGGCAGAGCCCAGAATTATTAACATTTCAGCGGTAGTATTAGGGACAGGCCCCACTAACATATCACTAGCAGCAGTATAGGAGGAGCGCAGTCTTAGTTCCATTTCAGTAATAGTAGCACTCAAGACAAGCCCCAGTAACAATTCCCATTGCAGCAGTTTAGGGAGATAACAGTGTCTTTCACATTTCAGTAGCTGCAGTATAGACAAGGCCCCAGTTACATTTATGTAGCAAAAGTGTAGGCCAACCCCACACACCTTTCTGTACCATGAGTGCAGGCGAAGAACATAGAAATTACAATGATTACACTGTAGGTGAGGGCCCAAACAAAATTGGTGTAGCAACAGTACTAATGTACCTCAGAAAAAATTGGCCATGCCCAACCAAGATGGCAGGTGAAACCCATTAATCGCTTTGGTTAATGTGGCTTAAGTGGTAACTAGGCCTGGAGGCAGCCCAGTTTAACGAAAAATTGGTTCAAGTTAAAGTTTCATCGCTTGTAAGAGCATTGAAACGTATAAAAATTGTTTGGAAAAATTATATGAGTGAGCCTTGTGGCCCAAAGAAAAATTGCCCGTTCGGCGTGATTACGTGAGGTTTCAGGAGGAGGAGCAGGAGGAGGAGGAGGAATATTATACACAGATTGATGAAGCAGAAATGTCACCGTTTTGGATGGTGATACAGAACGATGCTTCCATCCGCGGGTGCAGCCTACGTATTGCTTAGGTATCGCTGCTGTCCGCTGGTGGAGAAGAGAAGTCTGGGGAAATCCAGGCTTTGTTCATCTTGATGAGTGTAAGCCTGTCGGCACTGTCGGTTGACAGGCGTGTATGCTTATCTGTGATGATTCCCCCAGCCGCAATAAACACCCTCTCTGACAAGACGCTAGCCGCAGGACAAGCAAGCACCTCCAGGGCATACAGCGCGAGTTCAGGCCACGTGTCCAGCTTCGACACCCAGTAGTTGTAGGGGGCAGAGGCGTCACGGAGGACGGTCGTGCGATCGGCTACGTACTCCCTCACCATCCTTTTACAGTGCTCCCGCCGACTCAGCCTTGACTGGGGAGCGGTGACACAGTCTTGGTGGGGAGCCATAAAGCTGTCCAGGGCCTTAAAGAATGTTGCACTGCCTGTGCTGAACATGCTGCTCGATCTCCGCACCTCCCCTGCTACCTGGCCCTCGGAACTGCGCCTTCTGCCACTAGCGCTGTCGTATGGGAATTTTACCATCAGCTTGTCCGCCAGGGTCCTGTGGTATACCAACACTCTCGAACCCCTTTCCTCTTCGGGAACGAGAGTGGGCAGGTTATCCTTATACCGTGGGTCGAGCAGTGTGTACACCCAGTAATCCGTAGTGGCCAGAATGCGTGCAACACGAGGGTCACGAGAAAGGCATCCTAACATGAAGTCAGCCATGTGTGCCAGGGTACCTGTACGCAACACATGGCTGTCTTCACTAGGAAGATCACTTTCAGGATCCTCCTCCTCCTCCTCCTCCGCCTCCTCCTCCTCAGGCCATACACGCTGAAAGGATGACAGGCAAGAGGCATGGGTACCGTCAGCAGTGGGCCAAGCTGTCTCTTCCCCCTCCTCCTCATCCTCCTCATGCTCCTCCTCCTCCTCCTCAACGCGCTGAGATATAGACAGGAGGGTGCTCTGATTATCCAGCGACATACTGTCTTCCCCCGCCTCCGTTTCCGAGCGCAAAGCATTTGCCTTTATGCTTTGCAGGGAACTTCTCAAGAGGCATAGCAGAGGAATGGTGACGCTAATGATTGCAGCATCGCCGCTCACCACCTGGGTAGACTCCTCAAACTTTCCAAGGACCTGGCAGATGTCTGCCAACCAGGCCCACTCTTCTGAAAATAATTGAGGAGGCTGACTCCCACTGCGCCGCCCATGTTGGAGTTGGTATTCCACTATAGCTCTACGCTGCTCATAGAGCCTGGTCAACATGTGGAGCGTAGAGTTCCACCGTGTGGGCACGTCGCACAGCAGTCGGTGCACTGGCAGATTAAACCTATGTTGCAGTGTCCGCAGGGTGGCAGCGTCCGTGTGGGACTTGCGGAAATGTGCGCAGAGCCGGCGCACCTTTACGAGCAGGTCTGACAAGCGTGGGTAGCTTTTCAGAAAGCGCTGAACCACCAAATTAAAGACGTGGGCCAGGCATGGCACGTGCGTGAGGCTGCCGAGCTGCAGAGCCGCCACCAGGTTACGGCCGTTGTCACACATGACCATGCCCGGTTGGAGGCTCAGCGGCGCAAGCCAACGGTCGGTCTGCTCTGTTAGACCCCGCAGCAGTTCGTGGGCCGTGTGCCTCTTCTCTCCTAAGCTAAGTAGTTTCAGCACGGCCTGCTGACGCTTGCCCACCGCTGTGCTACCACGCCGCGCGACACCGACTGCTGGCGACGTCCTGCTGCTGCTGACACATCTAGATTGCGAGACAGAGGTTGAGGAGGAGGAGGAGGGTGCTTTAGTGGAGGAAGCATACACCGCCGAACATACCACCACCGAGCTGGGGCCCGCAATTCTGGGGGTGGGTAGGACGTGAGCGGTCCCAGGCTCTGACTCTGTCCCAGCCTCCACTAAATTCACCCAATGTGCCGTCAGGGAGATGTAGTGGCCCTGCCCGCCTGTGCTTGTCCACGTGTCCGTTGTTAAGTGGACCTTGCCACTAACCGCATTGGTGACGGCGCGTACAATGTTGCGGGAGACGTGGTCGTGCAGGGCTGGGATGGCACATCGGGAAAAGTAGTGGCGACTAGGAACTGAGTAGCGCGGGGCCGCCGCCGCCATCATACTTTTGAAGGACTCCGTTTCCACAACCCTATACGGCAGCATCTCAAGGCTGATAAATTTGGCTATGTGGACGGTTAACGCTTGAGCATGCGGGTGCGTGGCGGTGTACTTGCGTTTGCGCTCAAACACTTGCGCTAGCGACGACTGGACAGTGCGGTGCGAGACATTGGTGGATGGGGCCGAGGACAGCGGAGGTGAGGGTGTGGGTGCAGGCCAGGAGACGGTAGTGCCTGTGTCCTGAAAGGGGGGTTGGATCTCAGTGGCAGGTTGGGGCACAGGGGGAGAGGCAGCGGTGCAAACCGGAGGCGGTGAACGGCCTTCGTCCCACCTTGTGGGGTGCTTGGCCATCATATGTCTGCTCATGCTGGTGGTGGTGAGGCTGTTGGTGGTGGCTCCCCGGCTGATCTTGGCGCGACAAAGGTTGCACACCACTGTTCGTCGGTCGTCAGGCGTCTCTGTGAAAAACTGCCAGACCTTAGAGCACCTCGGCCTCTGCAGGGTGGCATGGCGCAAGGGTGCGCTTTGGGAAACAGTTGGTGGATTATTCGGTCTGGCCCTGCCTCTACCCCTGGACACCGCACTGCCTCTTGCAACCTGCCCTGCTGCTGCCCTTGCCTCCCCCTCTGAAGACCTGTCCTGAGTAGGCGTTGCACACCAGGTGGGGTCAGTCACCTCATCGTCCTGCTGCTCTTCCTCCGAATCCTCTGTGCGCTCCTCCCTTGGACTTACTGCCCTTACTACTACCTCACTGCAAGACAACTGTGTCTCATCGTCATCGTCCTCCTCACCCACTGAAAGGTCTTGAGACAGTTGGCGGAAGTCCCCAGCCTCATCCTCCGGACCCCGGGAACTTTCCAATGGTTGGGCATCAGTGACGATAAACTCCTCTGGTGGGAGAGGAACCACTGCTGCCCAATCTGAGCAGGGGCCCGAGAACAGTTCCTGGGAGTCTTCCCGCTCCTGAGCATGTGTCATTGTAGTGGAGTGAGGAGGCTGGGAGGAAGGAGGAGCAGCAGCCAGAGGATTCGGATTTGCAGCACTGGACGGCGCCGAACTGTGGGTGGATGATAGCTTGCTCGAAGCACTTTCTGCCATCCACGACAGGACCTGCTCACACTGCTCATTTTCTAATAAAGGTCTCCCGCGTGGACCCATTAATTGGGCGATGAATGTGGGGACGCCAGAAACGTGCCTCTCTCCTAATCGCGCAGCAGTCGGCTGCGATACACCTGGATCAGGAGCTCGGCCTGTGCCCACACCCTCACTTGGGCCTACGCGTCCTCAGCCGCGTCCACGTCCTCTAGGCCTACCCCTACCCCTCAGCATGCTGTATTACCAGTGATTTCCCAGCCAGGAAATAAATTGGCGCAAGCCTGCAGGCCAAATAGAATTTTTCCCTTTTTTTTTAAAAGGAAAGGCCCACTGACTATATTCAATCAATAACAAATGTGTTCTGTGGCCCTGCTGTGTGTCACAGAACTGCAGTGTTATATTAACTGCAGCAGAGCGGTGATTTCCCAGACAGGAAATAAATTGGCGCAAGCCTGCTGTTAAACTTAGCTGGCTGCGTATGATATTTTTACGTTCTCCACCCACCACACAAGTACCCAGAACGCTGAGGACTGTCAGAGGCAGGCCAAATAGAATTTTTCCCTTTTTTTTTTAAAGGGAAGGCCCACTGACTATATTCAATCAATAATATATGTCTTCTGGCCCTGCCTACACAATTCTGTCCCTGTAGTATTACTGCAGGGCTCAATGCTCTGCACAGCCGATTTTGAAAAAAAAATAAATGTGCAACACTGCTAACAGCAGCCTGCACAGTACTGCACATGGTTAAATGTGGCCCTAAGAAGGACCGTTGGGGTTCTTGAAGCCTACACTCACTCCTAACACTCTCCCTGCCTAACCACCACTTCTGTCCCTGTAGTATTACTGCAGGGCGCAATGCTCTGCACGGCCGATTTTGAAAAAAAAAAAAAAAGTGCACCACTGCAAAAGGCAGCCTCCACAATACTGCACACTGTTAGATGTGGCCCTAAGAAGGACCGTTGGGGTTCTTGAAGCCTACACTCACTCCTAACACTCTCCCTACAGCAGCTCCAACACAACAGCACTTTCCCTCAGCTAACTCACAACGCATCTGAGGCGAGCCGCGGGAGGGGCCGATTTTTATACTCGGGTGACATCTGATCTCCCCAGCCACTCACAGCAGGGGGGTGGTATAGGGCTGGAACGTCACAGGGGGAAGTTGTAATGCCTTCCCTGTCTTTCAATTGGCCAGAAAAGCGCGCTAACGTCTCAGAGAGGAAACTGAAAGTAACCCGAACATCGCGTGGTACTCGTTACGAGTAACGAGCATCCCGAACACCCTAATATTCGCCCGAGCATCAAGCTCGGACAAGTACGTTCGCTCATCTCTATTAATTAATTACACATCTTATTTAACACAGCACTTTATAATTAAATGCAATGCTGTATAATAATTTCCATGCGTATATATAGAGAGGTAGAAGTTAAATATAATCATGTATTTTACAGATTTAAATCTGTATTTTTGAATTCCTTGAAAAATCTTTTTGCTGCGAGAGGATTTGAATGTGCCCGTCTCAGCAATGGATTAAGTAACACCTTCAGAGCTTTGTGCCAACTTTCCCCTCCAGACAGAAATGCAAGCTGAACTAAAACGGCTTCATGAATCTTTTAAGTGTCTAATACCAAATATGTTTTTCAAATGAACCTTTGGGTTTAGAGCCACATTTATCTCATCCTTCAAAGTGATTCACCTTCCCTATGAATATCAACAGCAGATTCTCCAATGCAAACAGAGGGGAATAATGCAAAGAATAGCTAGATAGACTAAAGACTGCGGGGGGATGTCATTTTTCTACAATCCAGTGACAATGTGGTACTGGGGTGTTTGCCTTTATGTAATCATAAAGCATTCAATATTCAATGCTAATCTCTGCTTAAAGTAGTCAGATTTGAATACAATACAAATGTAACATTAGTCTGGCATGCTAGAATGGATTTCAGTGATCATGAATCCTGAAAAGAATGTTTTTCCCTATTGTATATTTTTCTTTTGTAATAATATTTTTTCTAAATCAGTATCTAAGGTAACATTTCTATAATTGAATACCTTCTGAGCAAAAGGAATCAGTTTATATATAAATGTATTATTTTATATTTAATTATATCAATAAAAGGGTTTCCCAGGCAAATACTATTGATCACCTATCCTCAGGATAAGTGATCATTAGTTGATTGACTAGGGTCTGCCAATTCTGAAGATAGGTCATCAATAGTACTTGGCCAGAGAGCCCCTTTAAGCGCCTTTATACATTTAATTATTATCGTTTACTAGCTTGCCGGATCACGGGAATCTGAACAATAATCGTTGAGTGTAAATGCTGCTAGCGACTGAACAATGAACGAGATTTGTTCACTTAGCATTCATCATTCAGTTTCAGCAGGCATAAAAATTAAACAATGATCGGCTTGTGTAAACAGGCAGTCGTTCATCTATGAATGACTGCCTGTTTGCTGTGAATGGAGGTGGGTGGCCAGAGCTATCTCCGTCATGCTCCACCTCCATTCTCTGAGCGATCTTCACTCATGTGATTATTACTGGCATGACCATCGGGCACTCTAACATCTGACAATCATCCAGTGTAAAAGGACTCTAAGTCAGTAGCTTCATATTTAATACCTAGGTAGATAATCAGTATATTAGGATCTACTGGTAGATTTCTAATATGTCCTTGGTAGTTTACACTGTCGTGGACCATATAGTAATCAAATAGTACAATGACAGACTGACCAAATAACTTTAGGGCAAGGTGACTTTTTCTGGATTTGGGAATGAAGTGTGAGAATAGGGGTGTAAGCTCCAGGTTCCCAGGTTATTTGGGTCTGTGGTGTTTTCCTAGCCTGGCTGCTCTTTTGTACTGAATCTCTGAGTTCACAACAAAAGTGTCAAATATAGAAAAACACAATTTCTCTGTGATTAGCCATGTCAATGAACAGTCCAATACAGACACATTAATAAGAAATACATAGATCTGGAATCTGGTGTCTGATGCAGCTTCTAGGTCCTAGACATATTGGAAATGCATATTTCAGTGTGTCAGTGAATTTACAAACAAACCTCAAACATACCTCACGAAGTTAAAGGCCAAACAGAATCAATAATAATGTCAGCGTGTGACTGACATCAAAGTATGAGGCAAAGAAATGAAATATGCTGTTATACTAAAGTACAAAAATGGGAACTCATCAGCTCATATACTGCAATTTAAATGCAAGTTAGTTTTGCTTATTCAGAGTCTTCACCTTCAGTTTGTAGGATGTCAGGATAAGCATAAGGATGTTTTAAGGAGGTTGTCCGATCTATTCATTTTTTTATCTAAACAGCCTGCCCATGTGGAAAAATAACAAATCAGCAAACACTCACTTCTACCAACTCCCCACTGTGTCCAGAGCTGCTGCTACAGGTTTTCTCTGCGATGTATTATTTACAGGCTACAGCAGCCCCTATATAGAATGTTACAGACTTCTGCACCCAATGGGAGAGCTCAGTGATTGAGCACTGACCTCTGTGATTGGCTGCAGCAGCCTGTGATGTACTGTACACAGGCTGCTGCAGACTATAAATGATACATCACAACCGAGAACTGAAGCTGTTGGCACAGGACAAGTAAGAAGCCAGTAGAGGGGGAGTATTAGCTCCTATATCATTTTTCACATGGGCAACTTGCTCACATAAAGATAAAATAAGTTGGACAACCCCTTTAAGGAATTATAATATGTTTTAAAGACATATAAGGACAATAGAACAAAGTGTAAAATGTGAACACGGTATTTATCATACTCACAATTTAGGCTTGTATACATCTACTGCCACCTCCAATGCCTCAACTTTTCGAGGGCCTCAAACTTTACATTATCCCATCTAATACGGCTATAGTTAACACCCTATTCATAATCATGAATACAGTTTTAGTAAGTAAATAACTAATTTTCCATAATTGTGAGAAAACCAGTAATTGTCTGCAGCCCATTCATTCTGAGGACCTCTGCTGATCACAAGGTGATCCTAGTGATATGCCATCACTCTATGAGATGGAAGCAACCACTTAAGCAGATATACTATGTGGTAGGCTTGTATTTCCCTAATATTTTGTAGTCGTACTGTTTTTCTCTTTATAAAGACAAAGAGAATAAATATTAGTATATTGTGACATTGTAATATTAATTTTCAGACTATACAGTAGTTATAGAGAAAATGACAGATAGGTCACCCCATCTTTTAGCAGCTAGATAGGTCTCAGGTTCATAGGCTTCAGGGATGGTGATTAATTGCCATCTGTGAAACAGGCTTGTACATGTCTAGCAATGTGAAGATGCTGATATTGATAGTATTAATTAGTCAGTTCATATTAGAATCCACACAATCTGGGAATGGGTCCATTATATATAAAGTGATTAAAGTCACCAGGGTATATAGTTTTCATAACATTAGTTGCATTTTACCTTATTGTAAGGGACTTGATTTTGCAGGCCCTTTGAAATGCATTTGCTTTAATTAGAATCTGTCAAATAGCTTGACGTCCATTTGAATTTTAATTAATGCTTAAGAGACCAAAATTCACTCGTTATAAATAATATATAAATAATATCAGATTTGATGGATGTCTACGTTCTCCACTTCATGGACTGCTAAAAGTGCCTGGATTGGTGGAAAGCAAGAACATAACACCCTTATGAAAGTAAATGTAGATGAAAGAGGTACATGTGTTTATTTTATAAGCACATACATTTGTTCATTTTAATGAAGTTGCCCAGCTGCTAAGGTGGTGCAGAAAGAAAGTGCATAAAGAAATGGTACACCAGATGGAAATGAGCAAGAAATCCAATTAAAACTAACCACAAATCTTCCCCTGACAATTCTGTTACAAGACTCTTCTTTTAATATGAAATTTGCAGCTGGGAGTTTTTTTTTAAGACTAGAAGGAGCCATATAAGCCATACTTCCCATCAAAGAAATGATTGTACTGCTAGTATAAAATTGTTCTCAGTTACCAGTTACACTAATGTCATTAACTATTACCTGCCCATGTGAGATGTCGCTACACCTTCAATGAAGTTGTTTGGAAAGTTTGGAAAGCAAGGAGACAGGAGCACATCCTGATGCTATCAGAATCAGAAGGGACTACTGAAGTGTGAGCTTTTGAAACGTTCAGTTTGGCCTGTTCGTTGAACTTTTGCAAAAAGTTTGATTTGGTCCAAATTAGTTTCAACTGAACTGGAAGTTCACCCAAACCCCTAAAAGTGGTGTATACCTGTCTCAGGGTGTTTAAGAGCTATAAAAGTTCTGAGAGTGTTATACAGGCCTTTTATGTCTCTTAGACAGTGTTATATACAAGTATGCTAGACTAGTGTTGAGCGAACTGAACCTGTATAACCATGTTTTGGGACGAGCTTTGCCAAAAGCTTGGTTTGGGCTTCTGCCGAACTGAACTTTTAACAAAGTTTGACCCAAAACAGGGTTCTAATGGTTCAGTTCATTCAATACTAGATGAGACACATTGAGAGGACACTCATTACATTCTATTATTTCTGAGCAACAGTATCTTTCATTTTAAAGGGAACCTGTCATCAGGTTTTTGGACTACAAACTGCCACCATAGCACTCACAAGTGCATTGACATGTTTCTATTATTAGAAGGAACTAGAGATGAGCGAGCACCCAAATGCTCGAGTCCGTTTTATTCGAGTCGAGCTTCTCGTAAAATTTGAGAGCTCTACTCGAGTAACGAACCCCATTGACTACAATGGGAGACTCAAGCATTTTTATATGTGGGACGCCAATTGCTGAGCTTTTTTTTTTTTCCTCGGTTCATTTCTCTCTCTCTCTCTTATAATGCTGCGGTAAATATGCAAATGAGCATGTTTCGAGTCACATCGGAGGGCCGCCATAGCCCCAAGTCACAGATTCATAATATTATGCATGTCCCCTCCACTACATGGCCACCTCCCCTGGTCAGTGACATCAGCGCAAGTTGCAGTTGAAATTCCCACTAGTGCTGTGCAGCCCTATGGAACTGGATATGCACACTGGGTTTAGATGTCTACACCTTGACTTCAGTGGCACATTGAGCATGCACTGGAAGAGGATTTCAGCAAATTCAGCAGCAGCTCTCAGGCACTGCACGTTCGTTCCAGGAGGATTAAAACAAAGCTTCCTCTACTGGTTGTGAAAAAGTTTCTGGAAGGACTAGAGTGCCACAAGGCACTAGCGCAGGATTTCACCATGACCTGCACTGACATTAGTGTCAAGGAGCAGTGGACATGTAGTGGAGGGTTAGTGTAATGTCTCAGTCACTCAAGGCTCTGGAGACCCTCCTCTGTGACTCAAAACATGCTCATTTGCATACTTGGCAACATAAATAAATAAATGTTTTGGGGCTGATGTGCTGTCTTTTAATGCATACAAAAATGTGCCCGGAGGGCTCTAAATGTTCTTGTGAGCACTATGCCAGCAGCTTGTAGTCCAAAAGCCTAATGACAGGTTTCCTTTATATACCGGAGGTGGATAAAAATATGGACACTCCATACAAAATGCATGGGATTTTAATCATTAGCACTGAGCTTCTAATTTGACCCCTGCTTGGTTAAGAGCTTATCTGCCAAATTTGTACTAACTTCACCTCTTGCCCTGCTCTGGGTGGTTTTGGGAGCCATTTGCTAACAGCAGCTAAGTGTCTCAAATGCCTGACAAATGGACACTTGTTGCTCAGGCAGATGCTTGCATTACCCTCACTTAAAAATCAGTCTCTACATGTCTTATTGAAATATGATTTAGAATCCCATTTAACTTAAGGCATGCATTTCATACAGTCTTTCCATATTTTTGTCCACCCCCTGTATATATATACAGGCCATGCTTACACTTATGCTAGACTAGTAACATCCTTATGCTCCATAGACATCTCATTTGAATGTATCACAAAATCATGGGGGAAATGTATTAAGCCCAGCATGTGCGACACTGAGTTTAGTATAATTTCTCCCAGCTCACGGTGCACTTAAAACATAGAGAGGTGAGCGCATCTTCGAGTTTTACCAGCATCTGTTGGTCTGTGGTGGCCACGTCCTCTACCAACAAGCCATGCCCACTTTCTGAGAAGGGTGAAGCCATGTAAATAAGTTGATCTATGAGCATGATGTTATCAAACACTGCAAAAGTTTTTGATTTTACCACAAAATGTTGATTTTTGTATATTGAAGCTTAAAGGGGTTCTGACATCAAAAAAAAAAAAATTGTACTCACCTTGTCTGGCCTGGCCCGATCGCCAGGCATGTCCCCTCCAGCCGGCATCTTCTTCTGTGCCTTTAAAGCAGAACAGGAGCGGTCAAAAAGACCGCTTCCTGCTCTGGTCCGTCCGTCAGGCACTTCCGAGGTGAACGGACGGACTGCCCACAGCAAGCACGTCACAAGCAGTGCTTGCTGTGGGCGGCCCGTCCGTCCTGCTGAACTCCGGAGTGCTGCGCATGCGCAGTGGAGACGCAGCCCGTCCTGACTCCTGTCAGAGGGCACCTCTCCACTGCGCATGCGCGCGATCCCGGAGCTGCGCGGCTCGTGCAGACAGAAGAGGAGGAACAGCGCCTGCCGGGAGATGACCCCCCCGATGTCAACAACACCAGAAGAACAGGTAAGTATTATCTTTTTATGCTTTAGCAGCCATTAAACCATGGGTTCCCTGGGTCCATTAGGCAGACCAGAGAACAATTGCTGCTAACGCATAAAAACATTATTTGTGTCAGAACCCCTTTAAGTCAAATAGCTTTCAGATTCCTAAAGCTTTCATTATTTGATGTATATTTTGTTTTTATATATATTTCTTTACAGACTATATGACCTGAAATGTAATTCTACAGTTTTCATATTATGATATAGTATAATTCAACTGTTGCCTCTGCCCTGGTGGTATTTGTCAAATGCTGTCATACTGTATATCTCAGGAAGGAGTTTGTGCATATAGACGTTTATCCTTTGTACATTGTTGTAGCGTTGTTTTCACTACATCTTTTCTATCTTCTCAATTGAACTCTAGCTCTTAACCAGCCTTAGGCGGCGGGAGTAAAAGCATGCATTTTATATGTGTTTTTTATGAATGCAAACAGATTAAGCAGGCTGGGTTCGTTTCACAGAACAGTAAAAAAGCAATGTTATATCTGTAAAAAATATATTTGATATGCTTACTTGTCCAATGGTGAACATGCTAGTCTGTTGTTGCAAAAATAGGCCTATAGTGAAAACGTATTATAAACGAGATTTACTCAAGAAAAGCTGCTGGGAAAACTACCTGATTCAACAATTTCTTTTTTAACAGCTTCAGCTATTTTTCACCTTCTAACACATTGAATAAGCAATATATGTATATGTTTGTATGATTTTGCTTGATAACCTGCATTTGATGCCTGAACGAAACAGCATTTTTGGATGCAAAACATACTAGATAAGCAGCACAAGCAAAATTCTGAAAAGATGTGGTGCACGTCTACAGAAATTCAACATATTCAATAACTCTTTTTCCAGGACTGTATACAATTTTCGATAGATCTCTTGGAATTTATTCTAACTAAAAATTATTCCTTGTTTCAAAAAGTATTTAGAAGAGGAAAATTGCCGCAAATTTAAATGTCACATTTCCATATGCCAATGTCTTCATGGTGGCCCTTGACGAACTGCGTACTGTATAAACAAGGGGTTGACAAAAATATGGAAAACCGTACAAAATGCATGGTATTTTAATCATTTGCACAAAGCTGCGCTTTTGACACCTGCTTTCTGAGAGCTTTCCCACCAAATTTACTTCACCTCTTGCCCTGCTCTGAGTGGTTTTGGGAACTAGCTGGTAACAGCAGCTGAGTGGCTCAAACCCCTGACCAATGGAACCTTGTTGCTTGGGCTGATGTTAACTTCTGAATGGCTGCATTTGTATAATATTACCTCCACTTAAAATCTCTACATGTCTTATTGAAGTATGATTTAAAATCTCATTTAATTTAAGGCATGGATTTCGTATGGTGTTTCTATATTTTTGTCCACCTCCTGTATGTCTCTCACCGCTTCCTGTGCAAAGATGGTGGACATACATAGATATATTTGTAATCTGTACAGATTCCTTGAGAAACCATAGGATTTTTTTGCACTTCTGAAAGAACCTAGGCTCTCCATATTCTGGACCCTTTGGTATATAGAAGGGTTGACAAGTTACATATTGGTCTTTATGTGAAAGTGTCAGGCTACAATAATTTATTGTGGTTTAAAAATAATCATCTTATAATGAATTTCTCCCATACAGTTATATGGTACATGTTAAAAGCATTGTTCAAGATCCAGCATACCTGGATTACAGTTTGGCAGAAATGTCTAAAAAATGTATACAACAATATTATCCATGGAAGCTACTTGGATACCAATATGAGAACATTTTTCTATAAAGAAATTAAAACTTGACCTTAATTTACTGTATTCTATGGACTATAAAATGCACCCCAGGTTTAGACAACAGAAAAAAAATACTAACTAATTTAAACATCTCTGGGGGGTCTAACAAAGTGGAGGGGCTATCGTCATTAACTTTGATGTTCTAGTATAGAAAAGGGGGGTTAACAGTGAACAGTCAGCTCCTAATAAACCGAATGTGTCCATTGAAACAATGGCACAAGCATATAAGTTCACATTATATACATACACAGTACTGCTACATGCGCATTGTTTATGCACACAGCACAGTGGGCCTATTGTCTGTGAGCTATTGATTTACACTGCATGCACTCATTTCTACTACCCTGCCAGGTGTTGCATCTGCTAGATTGTCTATGAGTTTTCCAATATGAGAACATGTTGAAATTAAGTAGTATGTAAAAAAAAAACAAATGATAGTTCCCTTAAGAGGGCTTTTGTATCTATTTATTCTCATATTAAAATCATGTTTCTAAGCTTACTAATGAGGAATAGAATATTTAGATGAATTTACAGTTTCACCACACAAGGGTTCATAGATGCCAAATGAATTTCAGGAATTAACTGGTCACAGCACATATAAGATTTCTTTAGAAGTCATGATAGACATGTTTTGGGGGAGTACAACTAACCCTAAAGTGTTCTTCAATTATATAAATAGTAAAAAGAATAACATTTATGACATTGTCCCTTTTAAAAATAATGAGGGAGAAATTGTAGGTAGTAATTTTGCAAAAGAAAATCTATTAAATAACTATTTCTTTCACTGTATTCACACAGTAAAATGAAATATCATGTGAAATGTGGAAAGATATGGGAAACTCTCCATTAAATGTCACCTATCTAACCTGGGAAGTAGTGCAGTTAAAAAGATTAAGATAGATAAATCTCCAGGTCTCGATGGCATACATTCATGGTTTCTAAGGGAATTAAGTATTATGATAGACAGACCATTATTTTTATATTTGGAGTGATGTAGTCTGTACCACAGGATTGGCACACAGCAAATGTGGTGCCAATATTCAAAAGGGGTCAAAAAAGTGAGGCCAAAAACTACAGGCCGATAAGTTTAACTTCTATTGTAGGTAAAATGTTTGAAAGGTTTCTAAGATATGTTATTCTGGAGTACCTCGATGAAAATAGACACGTAACAATATTACCTACTATAATCCCTAACTTACTTCAAAATTGCAGGCTAGTAGGCTGAATTGAATAGATGTATGTCATTTTCTGCCTTATATACTATATTACTATGATTTAATGTCTCTGGACTACTGAATTTACATCTACATTTCTTGGTATTTCTTTATAATGTCCTTCATGAATGGTGTTAATTATGAGGGTGTACTACAGAGAAATAGAGAAAAAGATATACAACTCTCCTATGTATTCAGTTTATGTAAGCTATCATGGCAGCTAGTCTCCACTCACCAGCTGAGGGAAGACTGAAAATTAAAAATCAAGCCTGCAGAGGGGAAAACTATTGTAAAATTCCATATACAAGTCATATAATGCCCAGAAATAGTGTTATTCCTCATGTACACACATGTGACAGCCTATTTTGAAAAGTCACCTAAAAGTGTAAATATACTTTAAGCATGTTTTGAAAGACATTAAAGAATACCTTTTTTACATTCTCACCCGTGGTGTACAATTTATTTTCACAAAATGTTTGATTGACATATTTACCCTCACATTAATACACTGCACACATGCATTGCTTTGTTGCTTGAGAAAGGCTCCTGAAAGAGCTGAAATATTGCAAAGTTGAATAAACAATTGTTTATTTTGAGTGTTTCGTGTCTCCAGCACTTTTTGGTTAATATATGTACTGTGAATATTTGAGATAATGCAAACAACAATTGGAATAATTCATCTAGCTGATTGCAATGTAACAAGTGAGCATTTAGAAATGGTACAGAGAGAACTAGTGAGGTAGAGGTTATAGAATACCATTGGGAAACTCAAAGGAAAAAAATACGGCTAGCAGCATATGAGATACAACTTGGAATCAGTATAGCTAAAAGTCGTGAATGTACAAATGGAATATACATACTTTGGGGAGAAGATGAATGGAAAAATCCATGAAAGTAATTTGAAATGATTTAAAATCAAGTCACACGGTGTGCCCCAATAAGAGCCATAAATGTGTAGCTATGTCACAGAGCAAAGAAGAACAGATGGGAGTTGATGGGGCACAGTACATTGGTGATTTTGTTAGATGAGAAAGAAAAGCTAAGGGAATTATAGAACAATTTCATGTACCTGTCTGAAGAAGTACAGTATATTTCCAAGAAACACTTATTCTGAAGCCTAAAGAATAGACTAGACCAGTATAGGCTATTCAGATTGGTGATTATTATTATTATTATTATTATTATATGTTCTTTAAAATGTGGGAGAGTATTTTGTGTTTCATTATAGATAATTTTAGGTGTATGACAATAACTCACAATAAAGCTAGATATTTCCATTCATGTTTGATAGTTCAAAGTCTAATTTCAGTATAAATACAACGTGTGACTCTTATAACAGGTACAACACATCACATAACATAAGCGAGGTCATTTCGGTGTGATGCCCCTTTATGCTCCAAATAATGTTATTATCCCTGCATCTGTCATTGTCTCAGTGTCTACAGAGTTTGGTCACTTGACAGACCTCATTGTCATGGTCATAAACCATAATTCTTACAGGTGATAGAAGAGAATAAAGCAAGGAGAATCCATACACATAAGAAACAACTAGTTTTGGAAGACAGCTCCCATATCTTGGCTAAGGGTGCTCACACACATACATAGGAGCAGAGTCATCTGAATCTGCTAATTCTGGAGGGGTGGGCCAACTATCTCTTGCTTATGGGGGTGTTTTAACTCCCCCATCAGATGGCTGGGGAAAAGGATTTGGCATGTTGAAATTCAACTTGCCTGATCCTTTGTTCTCACAAGAGATAAGCTTTCCCAGAGGTGTATGGCAGCTTCATACTCTCCATTTAGAAAGCATGCATGGTTGGCCAAATTGAGCAGTCATGTCTATTGGGGAGTCAGAAGAAATAGCTGTTGCTGAATGAGCATTAGACCAACAGTTATTGAAGGTGTATGGCCACCTTAAGTTGCCAGAGCACATGCTTGAACTAGGGGATGTAATATAGTTATACAGAAATAAGAGTAGTAATGTACATACATGTTTTTTACTCAAACTAGTAAAGCAGAATTTTGGTAAAATTGTTAGTTATCCATTCAAAAGGTTATTCACTCACTAAACAATAGGCAAACACATTGGCATTTCCAAATGGAAGATTTCTACAGCTACATACTTACATACAGTATGGATGTATAGTGTCACCATAACTCTAAATACTATTGTTGAAATATTTACATGTTTTTGAAAGAACGCTTGTAAAAGCCCCTTTTCCTTCTTCCTATTTGATAGCATATTTAACTTGTCAGGTTCAGGCAAAAGTGGAAGTGGATGTTAAGTTTATAAAATAAAGCTTTATCCAAAACAACTCTCACTCATCAAAGCAAGCAGATCAAAGTAGTGATTTGAATGAGCCAAGTGAAATTTACATTTTTGCATACACTCATTATACATGGCATATTTGAAAGCAAAAAGATTTATAATGGCTATCTGGCTGACATTAGATACAGCTAGCAAATGGTCAGAGATTCTATTACACTACCACTGCCCTACAATTATGAATAAAAAACAATGCTAACTCGCTAAACCACATAATATGCATACAATTTTAAAAATTTATTACTAGCTAATATAGAGTGACAGTCACTATATACAAGCAATTAGTACACTAAATCAATTAAATATATACATAAAACCAATGCCAAAATATGCAGAATAGAAAAAAAGGGAAAAAAATACAGTAATCATCACTCTATACTAGCTATTAATAAATCCTTTAACTTTTTATCCAAATTGGGTGGTCTAGAGTGCTAGTACTATGTTTCATTACTATTGTTGATTCCTGCAGGTATAGGATATTTACTAATGCACTCAATCTCACAACCATTCCATTACCATTGGTGAGCCGCCATGCCCCTTCTTTATACAATATCCTTTGGCCTATAATTATGTTTGCTCATCCAAGGAGCAAGGGCTTTTGCAGTGGGGTAGGTGAATAGCAATCTAAAAGAATAATATGCTATTATAGATCCCAAAGGTGTGGATGATCTACTGTAGATTCAAAACTTGTTCAAAAACATATTCCTTCAACTTGCTTCATAACTCTATAAATAACTATACATCTGTTTAGAAATGAAGAACACTTTCAAATTTTGCATCTGTCAGATGATCAAAATGCTTAATTATGGTTGTAGTTATTAATGGATGAGAAGTGTTAGTAAGTTTTTTTTCTCATATTGCAAGATTATAACCCAAGAACTCTAGTGCACAGGTGTTATACATAAAGTTTCTATTGAATAAGAAGTTAGCTGGAAATGTAGCCAACTTGAGGTTAACAACATGTTATCTGTTGTTGTTCAAGGGAATTGTTATCTCACATAAGTGTTACATAAATGAATATATAGTTAAAGAGACTGATGATTAACATACTTGTATGACATGTCAATCAAACATGCCATCAAAGTCTATTCTGTAGCATCTGGGTTAATATTTGAGAACTTGCAGCACATGAGCAGTAATGCCCCTACGTGGGGGAGCATTAATTACTACAGGTTGGCTGACATTTGCCAGGATGAGTGGCCTGAAAGCAGCACAGTTAAGCTCTGCCCCCTCTGGTCTGCAACCTGACCAGGAGAGGGATGAGGCAAAGAGCACTGACAAGTGATACTTATAGGCACTGAGAAGCACCGGTTTAAACCTGCTCCCCTGCATATGCTCAGCAGGGAATGGGCAAAGTGGAAGAGGTGCAGGGCACCATGTTCATAGCACTAGGAAGCACTGCATGACCCCATGGTAATGTGGCTAGCACATCACCACCCAGAAGAACAGCCCGTATTCAGGAAAGTGTATCTAAGCTCCACCCCCAGGAAGTTTCTAGAGACTTACTAGATTCCCTGCAGGCACACTATATAAGGCTTTTTAGCTGAGTCATTGAATTTAGAGGATGCAGCTTCAGGTGGTGTATCAGTAGCAGACAGTGCAGATTTAGTGAGAAGTGTGGCCAGCAGCACAGAAGTAATGAAATGTCAGCATTTGCTAGTAATGGAGAACAGCCTGAGAGGCACTGTCCTCATACTGGGGAGTAGTATAAAAGAGGAGAGACTGCAGGTGGGCCTAATGACATAGGTCACACACAGACAGTGAGAGGGCCTGATGACCTAGAGTCACAGAGATTGCATAAGGGTCCTGATGACCAGGGGAGCGAAAACAAATGATGAAAGTTACTCATGACCAGGGGAGTAACAGGTGCGACAAGCATCACTGTGGATTCAACAGCAGGTTGTTTATCCAGACTTTAGTGGGCCTTATTAATCACCAGCGTGCACTCCAATATAAGAACCTAGTGAGTAGCAGGTCTGCTAAGTGTTAGTATTAAGTTATGGTTTAGCCAGGGAGTAAAGTGTTGGTGTGTTTAACCCTTTGTAGTCAGGAGCAAAATATATAGAGAGCATAGAAATGGTTGATTAATGATGTGTATAATGTGATGGGTTAGCAAGATGCTAGATGTGAGATGACAGAAAGTAGTAAAATATGCGAGACCTTGAGTAGTAGTATTCACATCTATGACATTGCATATCCTGATATAAGGACATGGCCACTGTGGGGCAAAAGTGAGGCTAGTGTTGGTTATTTGTTTTAAAAAGCTGATGAGAATTTATGGATGTCTTGCTGCGGATAGAGGTGAAGTGTATTGAAAGTACAATGCACCGAATATTAATGCTTATGACAGAGGGGAGGGTACAACAAGATCCTAGCAGGTTAGTGTAGAACTGAGATGTAATAGGGTTAGACCTGTGGCAAATTGGAAACTGGTCATCAACAATGTGTTGTGTCTTGGGAGTAAAGCCGCAGCTCCTACAGGGTGCTATGGGTTAAGGCTACTGGTAGTAGAGTCGACATCAGACATATGGGCAAATGACCAAGTACTGGTCAGGTGACTTGTTGTGGCTCAGTTCAAAAGGATATGTAAAGGAGATGTACCCAAGAGTTACATATTATTCATTATAATTCTGTGTGCCATTTTATGCATGTAGTTTAACCCTCCTATGGAGTAAAATGATGCAACAAGTTACTTTCATTCAATAAATGTTATTTTTGTTAAAAAAAAATGCTGTCTCCACCTCTATTTGTCACCACCATAACAATACAGCACCACCCAACGCCTTCACGCCATTGAAATGAAGAGAACTCAGAGAAACTGTATGTACGTATGCAGCCACCTCTGGCCTGTTAATAAGACCATGAACACCTTGTTCTTGGAATGGATAGGAGTACTAGATGCTTGACCCCAATCTTTAGACTTTTATAAAATGTCTAAGGCCTCATGTCCACGGGGAAAATCAGATCCGCTGCAGATTCTCCATGTAGAATCTGCAGCGGGTCCCTCCTGCCCCGCGGACGTGAGCGCTGAAAATAAGAATTTATAAGCATTTACCTATCCGGCGCGGGCGGGGAATGTCAGCTGTTCCTCACGGCCGGATCTTCATTTTCGGCCGGCGGATGAATTCCTGACGCCGGCGGCACGTCGCCGGCACGTCGTCGACGTGCCGCGCGCATGCGCCGGGCACATCCGCCGAGCCGAAGCAAGGAAGATGCGGCCGTGAGGAAGAGGAGACCTTCCCGGTCCGCTACGGATGGTAAATACTTTAAATTCCTATTTTAGGTCTCCCGCGGATCCGGACGGCTTCCATAGGCTTCAATAGAAGCCCGCGGGAGCCGTCCCCGCGGGAGACCCGCACGAAAATGGAGCATGGTCCAGATTTTTCCATGCTCCATTTTTTTTTAAATCCCTTTTATTGACGATCCGCGGGTATTTATCTACCCGCGGGTGGTCAATGCATCCCTATGGGATGCGGATCCGCATGCGGGAGATCCGCTGCGGATCTTAAATCATATTTTGCCCGTGGACATGAGCCCTAATTGTCATGTCTTAAAAGTCTCTTAGAATGACCAACCAATCTAGAGTACATCATCTATGTATTGGATTTAAAGAGGTTATTTGATTTGGGCTATCCTTATTTGTTAGAAGCATCCCCTTATAGTTGGTCCCCCAAGGATCAGCTGAAATCTGTGGGGTAGTCAAACAGAAAGTGTCAAACTTTCCTGCTATGCTACCACAAGGGAAATGAAGCATTGCACAGTTCCCATTAAAATACCTAGGTCCTGAAGAGTGGAGTTGTTCTTCGTAGCTGCTCTTTACTCTGACCAGCAAGTGATGGTCGTAAAAATTTAACCCCTCTCTATCAACATAGAATTAACCCAAAGGGTCTTTGAACATGTTTTTTCTAAAATGAAATTAGTAAACAGCAGCCTATAGTTATGATGTATTATCATTGTATGGGCTTATGTTTAACCCTGAAACCTGTAATATTTTGGGGCTTTTGAAATGGTGCAAAAATTATATCAGTGTAGTGGGAGCTCTTCTGTAACTGTATATATATTGACTGGAAATAAATGGCCCCAAACTAACTTTTCTCTGAAGCAGTATGTTTGCATGCAGAGAGAAGCTGGGCTATCTGCTACTTCCAGTCTCCGAGAAGGCCCCAGGGATCCATCATATTTCTTTCTTTGGAACCTGCTGGTACTTTGATAACAGCACAAATCAGCACACTTGCACAACTCTAACAATCTTCCCTGTAACAGTTTGCCTTTGAAGTATATAACAAGCATTTAGGAGATTCAGGTTGTGCCAAAAACACTGCTGTAACTTAATCCTAAGGAAAATTGTTTTAAGCCTTAAAATGCTAATTTTTCTAGGAACAAACTGATTTTTTTTCAAGCTGGTCCAAGAAGGGAAGTATTAAGTACAGGAAATGCTTTACATTGTGTTTTTTTTTCTTTGCTCGTAACTATTATTAAATTTTGTAATGGGTTTGACTTTACTGCATTAATAAAATGGTTAAATTTTCAGGTTCATTACATTTGCACAGATGTAAATGAACAGAATGATCTTGCTCTACCAACTAACTCTAATTCCTTAACAATCTTTTTATTAAAGAGACTATAGGGAGCTTCAACCTAGTATTCAAGTGGAGTGTGGAATGTTAGACACAGATCATTAATTGGATGGCTCTCCTTGTATTAAGCATCTGTCTGTTTATCAATATTCTCAGCACTGCTTTGGTAACAAGCTGTAACTTCGTGTATCCATAAATGAAGTGCTAGATGAGATATTAAATCTACTTATAGAAAAAGTAAGCAGGATTTATCTGATCCCGTTTTGCCTTCACTCCATAGACACTCTATCTGAGTTTCATTGCTCCAGAAGCTGGACAGACAGTGTAATCTCTTCCGCATAAAATCTGAACCTTTTCATCTATTAGAAGCAAGTCATCACATTAACCCTTTCCCATCCAATTTGTATCCTGATTTTCCTAGGGGTCTTACTCTTTTTTCTGCTGTTATACAACGGCGCTGTATGCTGGCTAAAGCCAGTACTGCATGAGGTGACACGTTGTATAGGCTCTGACAGCAGAGAGGCTGGCAATATACAGTAAGAGAACCCCGACGGACGTCTTCCAACATCGGAGCTGTACAGCCTTAAATCATAATGTCTTCAGACGTCAGACAGTGGATTGGAAAGGATAATAGCCACTTGACCCTTCTGGAGGGTTGGCTCTCTCATGATGTGCAGGGCAGGAGTTATGGTCAAGTCCGAGCCTTGGTGCCTGAAGGGGCCTAAAAACTCTTTTTGTTTCGAATGTACAGACCAACACTACACTGTATGGACAATAGTTAACAATGGTTAGAGATTATTTATTGGGGCTATGAGCTTCATGTTACTCCTTGCGGAGTAACCCCAAACGGACGTCTTCCAACATCAGAGCTGTACAGCCTTAAATCATAATGTCTTCAGATGTCAGACAGTGGATTGGAAAGGATAATAGCCACTTGACCCTTCTGGAGGGTTGGCTCTCTCATGATGTGCAGGGCAGGAGTTATGGTCAAGTCCGAGCCTTGGTGCCTGAAGGGGCCCAAAAACTCTTTTTGTTTCGAATGTACAGACCAACACTACACTGCATGGACAATAGTTAACAATGGTTAGAGATTATTTATTGGGGCTATGAGCTTCATGTTACTCCTTGCGGATTTTCAGGGATACGTTTTATTAGGTTTGCTAAGGAAGATTGTGCCCACTATGACAACCTTTGGATCTAAGAGGATTTATACATGATAAACATCTTATTGAACAGTAAATTCCAGAAAACATCAACAGTGACTTACCATGGTTAACAATATTACTTGCTTCTATAAGCTGACATACTGCATGGCTCCAACCAGCTTCCTTAAAATTGTAGTTATTTGTTACAAGTGGAAATTACTAATATAGCTACTTTTTAGGTGCCTACATATTCATTATTTTTTGCTTATCTTATATCATCCTCTAAATATTCATAGTATTCAGGTCAACTATAATTACTATAATGAATGTAACATTTATACAGAAAGTTACCCTACACAACCACCATGGAGGAACAAAATTGCCCATTTTTGGCAATTTATAATCTTTAATAAAAGCATCATTTTAGTCATCACTATGCCACTCCAACCTAATTCAGTATTCTTTTTTTGTGCCCTGTAGCATGATAGTCAGATGTTCTTAAATCTCATTTGACTTTTTCTTCCCCTGAAAGCAGCCAATGGAAATGTTGGCTAACAATTTCAAGACTTAATAAACCTTATGAAGTGTTGAACAACATTCAGCTGTCAAGTGAGTCAAAGGGTGGCTTTACACAAAATGACTGTTGTCCAAACATTTGCTCGAAAGAGCAAATACAAACCACAAATGTTCCACATAAACACAGCCATCAGCAGGGTGATGAGTGATAACTCTCTTACTAGTCACTAATTGTTTAATTTTAGGTTACCTAAGAAATAGTCACTAGTTGATCAAAAGTCATCCGGTGTAAAGTCAAAGTCAGGGTATTTGAACGACTTGCATGAAGATACCCCCTACAAACGATATGTCGAGGAAAACTAATAAACAATAATTTCTCTGTAAAAGTTTTCAAACAACTGTCATTCGTATGCTTCAGCAACCTCTCTGAATGATAGTTGTCAGCGTAAAGGTACCCAAAGACATATAATCTGCTACTGTATCCTAGTAATCTTTAGGAGAAAAAAATAGGGCGTGTTATAGTGCAGAAACCTCGGTGGAATATAAAGTGGTGATAGAAAAAAATAATTGCTAACCTGGTGGAATTGTGCAAATCCACAGGGACAACTCTGTTGAAAGCATGTGTACATGAATCAACTGCAGCCAGGTCCAAATCGGAAGTTCAAAAGACAGGACCAATCAGCATTGCTATTAAATGGAATCATCTTTAAAAGACCATAAGATGCCCAGGCAACACATTTCAATAGGAATTGGCATCTTCCTCTGGCATGACAATTGGCCTGATGAAGATGCAGGTCAAGCAATGAAACACATTGCTTTTGCATCTTATGGACTATTAAAGTGTAGTCCATTTTAGACAATCAGTAGCACTGATCAGTCCTGCTTTTCAAACGTCCACTTTATCCAAGTATAAGGCTATGTATCAGAACATAAGACACGTCATTGTCTAGCCCTAGGCATAAAAAATAAACACGTAACACCATGATTAAATATAATTAAAGGGGTTGTCCCGCGCCGAAACAGGTTTTTTTTTTTTTAAACCCCCCCCCCCAGTTCGGCGCGAGACAACCCCGATGCAGGGGTTAAAAAAGAACACCGGAGAGTGCTTACCTGAATCCCCGCGCTCCAGTGACTTCTTACTTACCTGCTGAAGATGGCCGCCGGGATCTTCACCCTCGGTGGACCGCAGGGCTTCTGTGCGGTCCATTGCCGATTCCAGCCTCCTGATTGGCTGGAATCGGCACGTGACAGGGGGGAGCTACACGGAGCTACACGGAGCCCCATTGAGGAAAGAAGAAGACCCGGACTGCGCAAGCGCGGCTAATTTGGCCATTAGACGGCGAAAATTAGTCGGCTCCATGGAAACGAGGACGCTAGCAACGGAGCAGGTAAGTGAAAAACTTCTTATAACTTCTGTATGACTCATAATTAATGCACAATGTACATTACAAAGTGCATTAATATGGCCATACAGAAGTGTATAGACCAGTGATGGCGAACCTTTTAGAGACGGAGTGCCCAAACTGCAACCCAAAACCCACTTATTTATCGCAAAGTGCCAACACGTCAGGGGGCGGGGCTTATCACGACGTATGATTTTACCCCCGTCATTATAAAAAGCACAGGGCCGCTTCAAAATAGACCGGGTGCAGATTGTGACTGCTTTTTAGATGCGGAATTACTGCGGAATTTTCCACGGTAATTCCTGCCATGTGTAAACATACTCCAGCGGTAATAGGAACACCCCACGGCGACCCCGGCGATAATAGGGACACCCCAAGGCGGCCCCGGCGGTAATAGGGACACCCCATGGCGGCCCCGGCGGTAATAGGGACACCCCCCAGCGGTAATAGGGAGACCCCAAGGACACCCCACGGCGGCCCCGGCGGTGATAGGGACACCCCCCAGCGGTAATAGGGAGACCCCAGGGACACCCCACGGCGGCCCTGGCAGTGATAGGGACAGCCCACGGCGGCCCTGGTGGTAATAGGGACACCCCACCGCAGCCCCGGCGGTAATAGGGACACCCCACGGCGGCCTGCAGTAGTAATAGCGCCCCTTCCCCACCGAGACCCATATACGTACCATCCTCCTCTACTCGCCGCTGCTGCTAGCGCTGATCCCAGGTACACACTGTGACATCATTTGTGCTGCCGGACGCATTCGGTATTGGCGTATCTTGTCACCACCCGAAGCTAGGGGTATGACAGGGTTTCCATGCAGGAATGCTTCTGTTACACCCCTAGCTTCCGATTGGCTACTTGCAAGCAGGTTCTCGCAGCAGCGTGTGCCAAGCTTTTTGCCTGGCCTCCAGGGTTACGCCAGTGCCCCCACACTCATGACACAGCGCTCCCAGCCACCCCCGCTGCTGACACTGTGCTCCCAGCGCATCACACTCATGATAGTGCGCTCCCAGGCCCCCCTTACCCCTGTGGCCGCTGTCACTGTACTCCCCGCTGTCCCACTCAATGCCGGCTGTGTATGGCCATGTGCCCCCGCGGCCACTGTCCTTCCCGCTGTTAGCCTGCATGCCGCCGCTGTTGTTTCCCCCGCGTGCCGGCCCAAGAGGACACTGACAGCGGGGGACGAGTCCCGCTGGTGAACACTGATAGTGGCGCAGCAGCCATGGAATATGCCGGCCCGCCGCTGCAGTGAAGAAGGGAGCGCGCCGGCCCGCCAGGACTAACAGCGGGGGACCAGTCCCTGCCGCGGAGCAGGCAGGGAAGATGCTGGGCTGCCACTGCAGTGAAGAAGGGAGCGCGCCATGGACACTGACAAGGCAAAGAGGGAAGACCGTCAGGGAAAGGTGAGTGAGTACGCCGAGGACATATCTCCCCTGCCAGGGCCATTGGTCCTTTCTGCCGGTATTCAGTAAGTGATGAACGGCCGATGGTGACGCGTGCCAGCAGGGAGAGCTCTGCGTGCCGCCTCTGGCACGCGTGCCATAGGTTCGCCACCACTGGTATAGACCCACTTGCTACCTCGGGACAACCCCTTTAAAGTTGGAAATGTTATTTTAGGCTCGCAGTGGTTTCTTATAGTTGTGCATCTACATATTACAGTATATACAAATGACTATATATAGACATTTTTCAATAAAAACCAGTAAGCAAATTCATTATTGCAACAGATAAAGGATTGATAAGCAAGAAACCATTTATATTTATTCAATAATTTACTGACTAATGATTTTTCAGTTTTTTCCTTAGGCCTTAGTCAGACGGGCGTTTTTTCGCACGATTTGTGCATGCGCATGCGTCCGGCGATTTTTTAAAACCATTGCTTTGCAATGGTATCGGACACATGAGCGCTTTTTATGTGCTCGTCATATAAATTATAGAACAGAAATCGCAGATCGCACCTATCTGCGATTCCTGTTCTCTTCTCTATATGCGCTCAATGGGGCTGGCGGCAGCAGCGCCGACCCCATTGAGAACATATAGAAGACAAATCATTCTTCTCTGCCACAGCTGTAACAGCTGTGGCAGAGAAGAACGATGTTTGCCCATTGAATTCAATGGAGCCGGCAATACAGCCGGCTCCATTGAAAGCAATGGGCTGCTGGCGAGCACAGGATGAATTGTCGGGAAGGGCTTAAAATGTAAAGGGGGTGTGAGTCAGACCTGCCCCTGATTGGCTCAGCGCTGAGCCAATCAGGGGCAGCTCTCAGTCACACCCACTCACACCCACTGCAGGCCGGCCGCGCTGAACTCCTTCTGCAGGGACAAGGTGAGTATATATATTTTTTTATTTTTACACATTTCTGGATGAATTGCAGGGAAGGGCTTATATATTTAAGCCCTTCCCGACAATTCATCCCACGCTCGCCCGCAGCGCATTGCTTTCAATGGAGCCGGCTGTATTGCCGGCTCCATTGAATTCAATGCGCTGGACAGCTCCGGCCCGTTTCTAATGAAACGCGGCTAGGAGCAGATTTTTCGGGCGATTTTTTGGCCCCGGTCACGCGATTTGCGAATGCGCATCCGTCATGCGATCCGCAAATCGCGCGAAAAACCGCCCGTGTGACTAAGGCCTTATAATGTATTTCATTAAAATAAGGGCTCCGTCAGAAAAGCAATTTTTTTGCACGTCTATGTGCGCAAAAGAAAATGCGCTCCACGCATGTTAAAAATGTGATTGACCGCAACTCCGTGCCCATTGCTTTCCTTGCTACTGCTGCCTCATTGAAAGCAATGGGATGCAGGCAAGCCCGGCAGTGAGTTTCGGGAAAGGGCTTTAAATATAAGCCCTTCCCTAAAAATCATCCCTAGCTGCTAGAAAAAATTAAAAAAAAATATTCATCACCTCTCTGCCACTCAGCCAGTCAGACCCAGCACTTTCTGTAGACAGGGGTTTTAAACTCCCCAGCCAGGAGAAAGTGCTCAAAAGCAGTGCTGGGGAGCCAGCAAGAAGACGCTCCAAAACCCTGACAGTGGCGGAGAGGTGATGTATATATTTTTTTTATTTTTTACAGCAGCTAGAGATGATATTCAGAAAGGGCTTATATTTCAAGTCCTTCCCCGAAAATCACTGCGGGGCTTGCCTGCATGCCATTGCTTTCAATGCTGCGGCTGCAGCACTGGCCCAATTGAAAGCAATTGGCGAACATCGCGATCCTCAGCCACAATTGTGACAGCTGTGGCAGGGAATCCGTGGAGAGTCCCATCATCACTGAATACTGTGACAGTGTTCAGTGATGAGGGGACTCCCCACGGGGAATCTTTACGTGCAGCATGGACGTTGCCGGTGCACCCATGTCCTATCTTTTGCAGTTGCTAGTATTTTGCGCTTGTAAAAAATAGACATGTGAACACTGCATTGGGAACCAATGGTTCTAATATACATGATTTTTTGTGCGCACATAGGTGCGTGCAGAAAAACGCTCGTCTGACTTTGGCCTAGCACAGCAAAGGCTAAAATACAGATCAATTTCACCCTCTGTTGTCTAGAGGAATACATTTCCCTAATGTGATGATTGTGGAATCATTAAACTTTCAATATTTAGTCAACTCTTCTTGTTAGGAAGATTATAAGGGGATTTTAAACTACACATCTGCTGTTTTCTTGAATTTTTGTTTCTTACCTAGTGTTTAAAAATTCCGGCCTGGTTGGTTAGTTTATCCTATAGTTCAACTGCATTTAAGATGCCACTGAAGAATTCTCATTTAGTTAATGTTGAGTTTAAAATGTTAAACTATTTTCCAATCATAAGATCGCATGCTAATACTCCATAGGACAGCTGTTAAAGTGTCAACCATCGATTAATGGAAACAGTGCAATACAAATAGAAAAAAAACTAAGATGTTCCTATATTGTTTTATCTTCCAAATTCCCTTTCTTAATTGCTTTTATTGGATCTCCACATATATTTACTAGTACTGAATATGGAGATTTGCCAAAACAATAGTGCCAGCCTAGGAAATTCCCCCAGAATCATCAGCAAAAGTACTGCTCATACATATTAGTAGAACACGCAAGGAAAAAATTAGGCTGCGAGCCTGTTTACAATATTCTATTTCCCCTTCAGAGCATCCTGCAGTGCAGAGTTCCAAAATTCATTTGGCACAGCAACTTTCAACAGGTTACACTAAATCCACGCTATACATGCAACCAATCCCAATTCTGCTAGTATGAGTAACTTGCAAACTATCATATTTAAACCTTTGATAGAGTGACAGAAAACAAGGAGTCTGACATTAGTCTTCTTGTCATGTGCTCCCCATGTAATATCATGCTGAGCCAAGCTGGGGAATACTCTGAAACCTTCAAAGTTCTGCAGCTTTAAACTATAATGCAGGCTGTAACTCAAAATTCATACAAGATAATACCCGAACTACTTGTATTTACAAGGTTACTCAACATTTTATGCTAATTGATTGCATATGTAAGTCAAATGATAATCAAAGGTGACTATACGCTTTAACGATAGTCTCAATTTTGCTTTCATGATTACTTTAAAGACTAAATGTATCATACCAACGGCATATCACCTATAGCACATCTGGCCGCTGCAGGTATTTATTTGATGATTATTCTTTTCTGCAGTCCTCATCCTCTCTATTAGGACACAGTGTGCAATAATGCTGCTTCCCTGCTATCGGACCATGTTGATGTCTTTCCTCCATATGTTGTTTACACCCAGATAATATCTGTAAGCAGCAACTTTAAAGAAATCCATTTGGGACTTTCCAATGTGAAAGAAATGGCTGATAATAAGCAGACAGATGGAATGACATCTGCCAAAGCTTCAAACTCACCAGAGTCACCACCATTTTTAAAGGTTTGAACATGAAAAATGTGTGTGCTTTGTCTCCTGAAACAGTAATAGAAGGCAGTAAGGATATAGAAAAATAAAAGGAAGAAAAAATAGAAGAGAGATAAAAAGAGTATGCGAAGGAGGATATGAGCAATAATAATGTGATATTTACCAAAGTGGCCACTGGATACAATACATGACCCACAGCGAGGTTTAATAAAGAAGCGTTTCCATTCTGATAAAGAATAATAGAAGGGTTATTGTGTTTCACATTATGTATTCTCATAAGGAGTTGAAAACTAGAGATATACAAGGCTGTTGTTCATAAAAGCTTGACACTGGGCAAATCACTTTCTATTTCCTCATTGCAAATGTGGAATCGAACTGGAAACTCTTTGTCACTGAATTCCATTAAACTTACATCACTGTATAAAGTAAGGTCTTATGTAGTCAACATTATTCAGTTGTTCACACATCACAGATCAAACTTAATCTGCATTGCCCATTACTGAATAAATACGTATTACATTGATACAATACCTGCAGAAAATTGTTCAGCAGTGACATATAATGGATGATTAGGGGGAAGGGGAGCCAAAATATACAAGTATATCCAGTTATATTTGCTCACAAATGTAACACCATTGTCCAACCTACAATGTATAGAATATATTGTATCACTTCAAGTGTGTTTGTGTCAGATAACTCGGGACATGTCTTACTGGGTTTGGGTATGTTCTAATCACACCCGTTGATCATAGGGGGTTACGAGTAATAATATCATATAGTACTATTTATTTCAAATAACCACACACGAGTCCATACTTGGCATTCTGCTGTTTTTTTTCTGCTTAATGGAAAAAACTGCAACAAAAAGTATGCATGTGAAAGCTAGGAAAGATTCACTTTTACATAGAAACAGTTGAAGGCTGCATTCACACGAATGTATATCGGCTCGGTTTTCACGCCAAGCCGATATATGTTGTCCTCATCTGCAGGGGGGGGGATGGAAGAGCCAGGAGCAGGAACTGAGCTCCCGCCCCCTTTCTGCCTCCTCACCACCCTCTCTCCGCCTCTCTGCACTATTTGCAATGAAATGAAGCGGGATGGGGCGTGGCTAAGTTTGGTTTTCTGAATTAGCCCCGCCTCCGCCCTGCCTCTCCCCATTGCAAATAGTGCAGAGGGGTGGAGAGGAGGCAGAGAGGGGGCGGTAGCTCAGTTCCTGCTCCTGGCTCTTCCATTCCCCCCCCCCCCCCTGCAGATGAGGATGACGTATATCGGCTCAGCATGATAACCGAGCCGATATACTTTAGTGTGAATGCAGCCGAAGAAACAATGAAGAACAGGGCTTAGGGAACTCCCACTTTTCAGATAGTTGGGCATATTAGAGGTAGAACCCCACCTATGAGTCCTTTATAGCACATGCTGTGAATATCTCATATTGGTATACCACCTTGGCTTCATTTGTATAACATTGGTGGAGCTTCTTTAAAACAGTAGCGTATATAAGACAATATTAACTAATACAGTAATAAAAGAATTATCCAGTAGATTAAAATTTAGCAAAACATGTAAAGATACATGAAACAATTTGCAACCAGCTGTGTTGCAGTAAATTAAAATAGAGTTGCAGTAAAATTATAAATTTATACGTATTTAATTCCAAGGATAGGCTTTAAATGTCTAGTTTTGAATACTGGATAACTATATCTTGCTTGCTAATTACATTAAATGTGAGTCGCATGTTCTTAACTTGTTCTCTAAAGATTGAAAATGAATATTTATGAAGAACAGTATTTAAAATGCAAAATAGGGACCACAGTTGGGTACAATGTCATGATGGAATTTGTATTGTCCCAGTGGCCTCGTAGACATTACTATTTGTGACATGTCTAGATTAAACTACTGATCAACAATGTGTCCCTAGAAAATACTTTAAAATGTTTCATCCACTTGTGGGGATTAAAGATAATGGCGTTAAGATATCAATAGCATCAAAAGAAAATTGTGCCTTAAAACAAAACTAAGGTGTTTACTACATTAGAAAATATAAAATTGTTAAGTTAGATTGTCTAATGCCTTGAAAAACAACTTTCTTCATGCAAATCAACCAACTTCAAAAAACAGCTTCTTGTAGTCTTCAGCATTACTGCTGCTTAGAAATAATACATTGACTTGTTGGATGACAGACTTAATTGGAAGTTGGTAAAATAGCATAGATGGCAATGTGTTGTCAGGCCCCCTTGAAGAATGAGTAGTATTTTTTAATAATCAGGCCTCTAAACAACCAGAGCATTTTTGCCCAAAATGGCCACGCACATTTTAGCAATTTTGCACATATGGTGGTTGAAAGGGGTTATCCTCGAATACGATATCAATGACCAATTTTTAGGATCCTGTTATGCTCGAAATCAGCTCTCCATACAATAATTCCCTGGTATGGGTGTGATAGACTTATGTTTATACACAACATCCAATCGAAAGAAGTAGAGCTGCAGAGGAGCAGAGAGCAGCAGCTAGAACTAACGATGAGGAAAGACGTTTATTTCAGGATATCAGAGTCTCCCTGAGTCACATATGACAGCTCTGCACATTTATGTGAAGGACCCTTACATATAACCTCAACCAGCCTTCTATTATTATCATTTAGCAAACCAATGGAGATTTCCAAATTTTAAAAAAACACAGAAGCATATAAAACTGGTACTGTACATGTCCCTGTAAATATAAGAATGAATAGAATGTTTAACCCTTTCCAATTCAATTTTGGATTCAGAGTTTCCTGAAAGCCTTTCTCTTTTTGCTGTTATACAATGGTGCCATCTGCTGGCTACAGCCTGTGTGTGTGCCAGAGAGGCTCTGACAGCGGAGTGGCTGGTAATAAACAGTAAGAATACCCTGTCGGATGTCTTCTGACATTGGAGCTGTACAAGCTTCAATCAGAATGTAGGAAGACGTCAGACAATGGCTTGGAAAGGGTTAAAAATAACAGGGATAGAACAAACTTATAACAGAAATTAAAGCAAAGCGGCTTTCTAATTAAAGAAGTTTTCTAGGACTTAGATATAGACGACCTATCCTTAGAATAGGTCATTAATATCAGATCTGTGGGGGTCTGATTTCTGGCACCACAGCCAAGCAACTATTTGAAGAGGTCGTTTCATTATATACCAAGCATAGTCAACATTTAGTTAGAAAAGATGGACTTGGAAATGATGAATAGTGAGAACAATTTTATTTCATGCCAGTTTGTGATGCGTTTCGAGGCCAAAGTAGCTTCTTTTTTAAACAGATGAAATTAGCTGCTGAAAAGATGTCATATGAAGCAGTTCAACCATATGTTGCCTGTCTGTGGTGTTGCCATTGATGGTTAATTTAAAATAATGCATGAAGCAGCTGTCAGCTACCTGACGGTAGATTTACATGAGACAACTGTTAGGCGCTTAAGTGCCAGACAGCCGTCCTGACGATTATTGCTTCTGTACTTTGACACAGAATCGATAACCACTCAGTGAATGGAAGGGGAGTGTGACAGAGATCTCTTCAAGTCACCCTCCTCCATTCAGAGTAATCAGGAGATCGTTCATAGACGACTCTGACAAGTGAGCAATTCTCGCTCACTTGTCCTTTTGGGTCGGGTGTTTACATGGGCCGAAAGTCATTCATAATCACTCTTTTGAGCGACTACTTAGATGACTATCGACCCATTTAAAAGTACCCAAGTGATAATAGGATAAGACAATAATACAATGCTTTTATTCTTCATATTCAGAGTTTCCACTAATATCTTGTCTGTAGGTAAATCTTAAAGGATGACACAGCTGAAGAGAAACACTCTTTCTTATCTTTGCTCAGCTATTTCTGTCTATATACAGTAGCAATTAATAAGCTAGGATATATTGCTCACATGTAACAAGAGGGACTTGGGGTAAGGTCATTTAGTTTTATGATTCTGTTTAATTTGGATTTGCCAATCCCCAGCTCATTCTCCCACAGGCCGGACTTAATAATCAAGATCCATGCTCCGTGCTTTGTGCACTAATTAAGGCCACTGTTTAATTAGAAAACCTAGCTGGTGCCAAACAACGAACAAAATCAATAACAAATCCATTGGAGGGGAAAGAGGCTAGCAATAACTTGTGTTTTCATATAGAAAATAGCTTTAAGCAATAGTCAATAAAGCTCATAAGAAGAGTACATGTACCATAGGAGAAACACAAGTTAACTCCCATGAACCCTATGGAGAACATAGCTTGATAACAGTAATATGGTTATAGAGTTGTCACTCATAATTCAAGAGCAAGGGATGAAAACTGCAGGGATTTCTTTTAAGCCCACATCAGCACTTGGCTCTTTGTAACTATGCATATCTGTCCAGGTCATCTAAAATAAAGAACATGCAGGGCAAGGGCTTATGGAGGAAGCTGGGGAATCTCTGACATTGTGGAAGGCAACAGAAGGCTTGTGCTGCCACGGCATTTTTAATAGTTGAGAACAGCAGTTTGCTAAATGTGGAAGGCTCCTAAAAGAATACCTTCTGTTACACGAACAAATTGGTAGCGTGATTGTTCTATATTAAAAGTCAAATAATTCTGAATGTTCTACACCTGCGTATATGTTTATTAATTTAGCAGAACAGCTCTACATTTTTACTGCTCACAATGTATAGTTATATTGTTTACAATGTACAGAAATAGTTTTAGGCAAATTATATACTGTAGACGGCCATTTAGATATTGATAAAGGAAAACAACAATCATTGCAGACTTTTTCTCTATATTGCTGAAGCCTATATAAGACGCCAGAGATGTAAAATGGAAATTTATCTTAGGTCCAATAATATATCATTGACCATATTTGGTCAATCAGACACTGTGTATGGACAAATAATGGACATGTTGTTTATATCATTTCCTGGTGTAGGAAAATGCATGTTATTTACATTGAGTAGTTTATATAGCATAGAAGCATCAATATTAGCAGTTGTGTGTGACTCCACTGTGGAATGACACGCCATCTATAGTATTGCTGCTCGTATGTATATGTTTCTATATGGAAGAACTTTAGCAAGACCTTTAAATGCTGGTCTGTACTTTAGCATTTGGACCATCTACACGGCCCCGGGAACATAGCTGCAGACCTTTGCATCGGGGATGAGACGAGTAGGCCTTTTCTCTTGTTCAACCAATGATGATGTTCCACATTTGCTGAATTTTTTCTACATTCACCATTTCTGGGATTTCTGCTAAAGCAATGAAGTTTACGTAGTTTTTTTCTAAGTTAGTGTGATTGCCATTTTCTTTAGAGCAAATGCATTTCTGCAAATATACACAATATGTCCTTAGTGAGAAGGACAGATTAGTGACATAGCTTATTGACAAGCCTGCTTTTTGCTTTAAGGACCAAATGATTGTCATCGTTGCATTGCAAAAGCCATAACTTGTTGACATAGCTGTATGTGGGCTTCTTTTGGGGGTGGGGGTGGGGGCGAGTTGTATTTTAAAAAAAGAGGTACATATATTGTATTTTATAACTTTTATGACATTTTGGGGGGAGGGAGGGAGAGGGGGTGGGAGTAATGAAAAAAACCCTCAGAAATTCCCTTTTTATTTTTGGATATTGTTTTAGTGGCATTCAGTATTCGGTAAAAATAAGATTGATAAGTTTATTATCTCGAGCATAATTACTAAGCTTACATAGTTTTTACATTTTTGTTACTACTTTTGCACAATAAAAACATATTTTTCAATAATAATAATCTTTATTTATATAGCGATAAACATATTCCGCAGCGCTTACAAAAACAGGGGGATACAGAAAGACAAAAGTACAAAAATACAAAAACCACGGTTACATAGTAATCAGTTGATGAAAACAATAGGGGTGAGGGCCCTGCTCCAACGAGCTTACATACTACAAGTAATGGGGTGATACAGAAGGTAAAGGGGCTGGAGATGTGCATGGTATAGCGAGGTGGAGAGTGAGGGGTGCTATACACAGACAATGGTCAGACATTAAGCCGTGTGGTGGCTGAATCGGTGTGACTGCAGGTGGCGGTTGATGGCGGCTAGCAGGGTTGCATATTATCAGGCGGAGTACAGAGCGGTTTGGTTTAGGGCATATAAGGAAAAACAATTGAATCTGCATGGCAGCATTCTAAGATCGATAGTATTTTTATTTTTCCAGCAACAGAGCTCTATGAGGGCTTATTTTTGGGGGGAGAGTTGTGGGGTTTTTTTGTAGCATTTTGAGGTACATGTGACTTTTAGATTGCCTTCTACTGTGCTTTTTAGGATGCGAACAAAAGAACAATAGCAATTCTGGTGTTAGTTTTTTTAATTATTTTTATGGCGTTCACTTTGGGAGAGAAATAACAAAATATTTTCATTTGCATTTGCAGCATGTTCTATGTTCATATGTGTTTTATACAAACAAAGCACATAAACTAATTTAACTTAATTGCCATTTGAAATCAATGGGAGCATGCTTGTGTGTTTTTTGTCAAATATTGCCATTGGACCCATTTGAACCTAGAATTCTAGCACTGCCAACAACTGAGCCAGCACACTTGCCTATTGCATTTCAGAGGAGGTGACAAACAGCAAGAATGAACACAAAGAGAACATAAAAATGCCATCCAGATGTTGCCCTTGACAGAATTGAATGTAGAAGTCCAGCAGGTAGCAGTGCTAAGAACTGACCCACCACACCTGGCTTTTCTGCTCCAGATGAGAAGAACATGAGGAATTAACACAAAGCAAACATAAAAACATCATCCAGCTGTTGTTCTTGGACAGATTTCAACCTACAACTTTAGCATTGCAAACCAGAAGTGCCAGCAACTGAGCTTCTCTGGAGTAGGGGAAGAAGACAGAAATGCAAAGAGAGCATACAAAGTCCATGCAGATGTTTTTCTTGGACAAATTTGAACCCAGTACCCCAGCACTGTAAGGAAACAGTGCTAAAGACTGAGCCACCATGATCATTCTACCTTTTTCTTGCTTTTTCTTTTTCTCCTTCTTCCTTATCTCTCCTACTCCTCTGGAGAAAGAGAAGAAAGAGATAAAAGTCTTCTTTCCTGATCCTTTTTCTCCTCTGTAGAAGAAGCAAGAGGAGTAAGAAGGAAGACGTTTCATGGCTCAGTGGCTAGCACTGTTGTATAGCAGCACTGGGGTTTTGAATCATGTCTGATTATGGACAACATCTGCATGGAGTTTGTATATTCTCTTTGTGTTTATTATTATTTTTCTTCTCCATCTTCTGCTCCTGTAAAGAAGGGAGAAAAAAAAAGTATGCTGTTTTGGTTGTTAGCACTACTTCCTTGTGGTGCTAGATTTGCAGGTTCAAATATGTCCAAGGGCAACACCTGGATGTTGTCCATGCAGATGTTATCCTTGATGGGACTTGGACCTAGGACACCAGCACTAAAAGGCAACAGTACTAACAACTGAAACACACACGTTAAAGAAGCTGATTTTTTTTAAACCTCTATTAATTTTATTGGAAGTTCTGATTCATGACGATTTTTTAAAAATCAGGTCTGGCAGTCCTGGCCTGAATATTCCACTAGTTTTGACTCACAAAACTATTTTATTTCAAAGGAGTTGCAAAGGAAAATTATTCTTGTCACACACAGCATGAATCATGTATGTACATTCATGATTCATAAATGGATAAGATGGATATTTTATTTCTGTTAGATGAAGTATTTGAATGAATGTCAAAGGGGAGATTTGCTTTCAAAGTGTATTTTTAATATACTGCATATAATCTTGCTGACAGGTTGTCAAGAATCTTCAATGTTGTTGAAGGGAACCTGCCAAGTCCCCTAAGCTGTTCGGGCTGCAGGTAGCAGGGTATAGAGACAGACACACTGATTTCAGAAGCCTGACACTTATACCCATTGATTTAGTGGCTTTGCAAATCTCACTTTTGAGATTTTGCAGGGCTGGACCAGAGATGAGTCCAAGGAAGCGCATGTATATTTATATATGCACACTCTCCCCACCTTCCTCCTCCTACCAGATGCTGATCAGCAGGTCTTGGAGTGAACACAGTAACATGATAAAATTTAGGAGGGAGGAGGAGGATGGGGGAGTGTACATATGAATAGGCATGAGCTTCATTGGACTCATCTTCAGTCCAGCCCTGCAAAGTTTGAAAAATAAGATTTGCAAAACCACTAAATCAGTTGGTATATGTCAGGAACACTGACTGCTGAAGTCAGTGTATCTGTAACTATAATCTGCTATCCATAGCCTGAGCAGCTTAGGGGACCGGACAGGTTATCTTTAAGGATATGTTCACTTGTAACTTATTTGCTGTGGATTTTGGTGCAGATCTATAGCAAATTTTATCCCTTCAATTTCAATTTAATTTAATTTAAGAGGTAAAATTTGCTGCAGATTCACAACAAAATCCCCAGCAAGTCAGCTATATGTTAACATACACTTAATAAAATTCCTGAAATGCTGCTTTGTTATGGGATTGCACATGTAATTCCTACCTCTCTGGATCACTAGGATATCAAATTATAGCTAATATTTAACCTTGGTGATAAATATATGGTATTGTAGTCAAAGTATATACAGTATAAAACCTGAGTGCTGGGGATGTGGCCTGCAGCACATGGAGTAAGCTGCACATTCACTAACACCATTGCCCTGGGCTAAAAATTGTCTCTCTGTGGCGTCTTTGGTGGGTTACCGGTGATTAAATTGAAAGTTGAACTCTGCAAGACTCACCGAGTTCTTTCCTTCCACACGGTCACAAAATAGAGACAACAGCATGCTCACTGAATGAAGGGCAATAGGGTTGCAGCTTCACAAGTATCCTCACCTACTTAATCAACTGATCCTTCTCAAGGAAGCTCTGGTAATTCACTCTCTCACCATCTTACACCTTTCCTGGAACTCACAGTGCTATGTAAGTACTGCAGCTAACTCTCAGAAAGGGTATTGTTACTCCTTAAGGAGAGCACTGATAGAAAAATATAGTCCCTTTAAGAAGGCCTGATGTCTTTAGGTTTCAGAAAAAACTTATACTAACCCTTTTGAAAGGGTCTTGAATTCATTATAACAGAGCATGACTTCTGAGAAATCTTGGATTGATCTTATCATCCACCAAAACACAGGAATTCTTAGCATTTTGGGGAGTAGGATGTCTATTGTGCAATATTGTGTAATACTGACAGTCAGGAGGCATGGTGTGTTTTCCAAAAATAAACCTTTGAAGCACGTATACTATGGGAAGATGATTTGTATGCCAAAATGTATCAATTTGATATGAAATGTACCTCCTTATTTTTGTCTATAAAGCCTATAAGTTGGATTCCTTAATTTAGAGCTTTTTACCTTATTGAAATCAGAACATTGTGCTGAATTGATTTCTTTAAAGGTGTGATTGTATACAATACTTTATCTTAATTCTACCTGATCTGGTGAACTTTTATAACAGCACCTAGAAGGTATATGAGGAGACTTATGAAGCCATCCATGCTCCATTTAGTGGCCATACACCTTCTCCTATTTGTGTGGATCAATTATTGTGGCTACATTTTGTTCAGCTTTTTTGATGTTTTTTTTTGAGTATCTTTATCAGGATGTTTTCAATACTTTGTGCATTATAGCTCAAAAGTGGCATACACATATTTTGGTTAGATATTCTTAATTTCTAACCCCCCACCCCCCTTTGCATCATCACTAAATGGTTGGTACGTATGTTTGTGTTTGATGTTAATTCATGTTACTATCAGTTTTTTAATTGTACTTGCAATTTGCTCAGCTTCTACAAAAGATTCTATACCCACATAACATTAGCTGGTCACAAGGTGTTTCACTGCATTAATATAAATTCTAGAAATGGTCTTCCACATAATCTCACTCAAGGTAAAACGACGTAACCGTCCTTTTAAAAGCTCTCTCCTTTGGAAAAAGGCTAAAAGCTTGAATGTAGATATTTTGTGCATTAAGAATCGCATATTAAGGGCTCAGTCAGACGGGCGGTTTTTCGCGTGATTTGCGCATGCGCATGCGTCTGACGACTTTATAAAACCATTGCTTTGCAATGGTATCGGACACATGAGCGCTTTTTATGCGCTCGTCCGATAAATTATAGAACAAAAATCGCAGATCGCACCTATCTGCGATCTGCGATTCCTGTTCTCTTCTCTATATGCGCTCAATGGGGCCAGCGCCGGCCCCATTGAGAACATATAGTAGACAAATCATTCTCCTCTGCCACAGCTGTAACAGCTGTGGCAGAGAAGAATGATGTTTGCCCATTGAATTCAATGGAGCCGGCAATACAGCCGGCTCCATTGAAAGCAATGGGCTGCCGGTGATCGCACGATGAATTTTCGGGAAAGGCTTAAAAATATAAGCCCTTCCCGGAAATTCATCCAGAAATGTGTAAAAACAAAAAAATATATATACTCACCTGGTCCCGGCAGACGGAGTGCAGCCGCGGTCGGCGGCAGTTCTCCTGAACTGCTCTGAGTAGTATTCAGCAGCTGGGGATTTAAAATCCCCACCTGCTGAATGAGCTGCCTCTGATTGGTCACAGCCTCACCAATCAGAGGCAGCTCTCACTTACCCATTCATGAATTCATGAATGGGTGAGTGAGTGCTGCCTCTGATTGGCTCAGCGCAGGGACCAATCAGGGGCAGCTCTCATCTGTCATTCAGCTGAGAGCTGCCCCTGATTAGTCCCTGCGCTGAGCCAATCAGAGGCAGCACTCACTCACCCATTCATGAATTCATGAATGGGTAAGTGAGAGCTGCCTCTGATTGGTGAGGCTGTGACCAATCAGAGGCAGCTCATTCAGCAGGCGGGGATTTTAAATCCCCGGCTGCTGAATACTACTCAGAGCAGTTCAGGAGAACTGCCGGACGGCCGCGGCTGAACTCCGTCTGCTGGGACCAGGTGAGTATATATATATTTTTTGTTTTTACACATTTCTGGATGAATTTCCGGGAAGGGATTATATTTTTAAGCCCTTCCCAAAAATTCATCGTGAGATCGCCCGCAGTCCATTGCTCTCAATGGAGCCGGCTGTATTGCCGGCTCCATTGAATTCAATGCGCTGGACAGCTCCCGCCTGTTTCTATTGAAACGCGGCTAGGAGCAGTTTTTTGGGGCGATTTTTCGGCCCGGTCACGCGATTTGCGGATGCGCATCCCTCATGCGATCCGCAAATCGTGGGAAAAAATGCCCGTGTGACTAAGGCCTAATCAGGCAAATATTTTTCAGTTAAAACACAAGCATTTCCCATATACTCTTGCTGCTCCAGTAATTAACAAAAAGTAGTAATTGCTTTTCTTACAATACAGACCTTTGTCAACCCAATGGGAATATATGTTATCTTGTTTTTTACAATAAATAATATAAATTATACTATAGAAGTCATTTATGTCCAAAACAAAAGACAAACTAAATGTTATCTTGCTTTTTTCAAGAAAATCAACCATGATAAGACTGGGTATGTCCTGAGTGCAGGGGATTTTATCAGAGTTATGTGGCTATTCTCGACTTATCTGCCTCTAGTTCAACAGATAAACGCACCGATTTAAATCAATTGACATAAAATGTTCTTTATTTATGGAGGTTGCAACACCCTACTGAAAAAAGATTACACCTTTTTTTCCACATACAAACAAGACCCACAGTCACATAGACATATTCTTTACTGATTTTGTTGTTTCAGCATGTAGTATCTTCTAAAATTGGTATAATAACTTGATCTAATCACATGTCAATCTCTAAGCATTTCTAAAATATAACAACCCTCCTACAATTCCTTGGAAACTGCACAGTTACTTTTTACATTCCTCTAAGAACTTGACCAAACCATCCTCATTACTCCTTAATTTTTTTTCATAACAGCAGCATGCCTGAAATAAAGCCAAGCATAATATGGTGTGCTCATAAAGCTTATATTATGGTAATATTATTTACTTAAGTCAATTAAACAAACAAAAATACTGCCCAGCTAGATAGGACATGATACTTAGCTTCCAAAATCAGTTACATTAGCTAGATTTATCTACCATAAATAAGAACAAACGCCATGGAAAATTAAAGCCACGTATAATAGTCAAAATTATAAAGCTATTGCATTATTAACATTGTGTCTCAAATCCAGAGCGGTTAACTCTAAAATATCTTATATTTTAATGCATAAAATGACAAAATATTCAACCTTTAAATTATAGCAAATGTGATAGCTGATTAATTATTATGCTTCACTTTATAATCTCTGATATGACCCATCAACTCCCCAACTTACTACTGTGGAGATATCTAACTTTTTGAATTCCCTAAGGTGTCAGCGCAACAGTTAGAAACATCATCTGCCCCAGCAGAAATCAATAGTGCTATTAAGTCACTTAGGCCACACACAACTCCTGGCCCTGATGGTTTAACAAATAATTACCATCTTGTTTTTTAGTCTACCTTATCCCCTCATATTCTTTCTCTTTTTAACAATATACAAACAGGTAGAATCCCCAGATAGATCTGGCTGCTTCCATCCTATATCCCAACTTTACACAAACGTGAAAATACATTCCAAGATTTTGGCCACTAGGCTGCTGGATATTTTGCCCACTCTGGTTTATAAAGATCAAGTAGGATTTGTTAGGGGTAGGTCAACTCAGTTGACTGTACCCATAGATTTGTAATCATTATTAATTTTATCGAAAAAACATGGACGCCTTCTCTGCTTTTTTTCCCTCAATGCAGAGAAGGCATTTGACTGAGTATATTGGGAAAACGTAAGTGAAATTTTGCTAAAATTTGGGAGATCAGGAGTGGCAAATATTCAATTATGGCACTATACTCCCTCCCATTTGCTGCTGTACTAACATCTGGATACACCTCTAAAACATTCAATATCTCCAATAGCACTCAGCAAGGATGTCCATTATCACCTTTAATATTTGTTCAGGTAATGGAGCCCTTCGTGGAATCCGTAAGAAAAACAAAAGCTGTATCTGAAATTACTGTGAGGGAAGAGAACACAAAATCAATTTGTTTGTGGGCAGCATTATTATTGCCCTTACCAATCCAGAATCTTTATTGCTTTCAGTGTTAGAAATACTAAATAAATTTAGCAGCATCTCTTATCACAAGTGAAACAGCCCGAAATCTCAAATGCTATACCTGACTCTGTTATTTCCAGTTTAAAGAACAAAGTCTAATCTGCCTATTTAGGAACTAAACTATCCTTTTGCATCCTAAAAAAAGATGAGCGAACACCAAAATGCTCGGGTGTTCGTTATTCGAAACGAACTTCCCGCGATGTTCGAGGGTTCGTTTCGAACAACGAACCCCATTGAAGTCAATGGGCGACCGGAGCATTTTTGTATTTCGCCGATGCTCGCTAAGGTTTTCATGTGTGAAAATCTGGGCAATTCAAGAAAGTGATGGGAACGACACAGCAACGGATAGGGCAGGCGAGGGGCCACATGTTGGGCTGCATCTCAAGTTCACAGGTCCCACTATTAAGCCACAATACCGGCAAGAGTGGGCCCCCCCTCCCAACAACTTTTACTTCTGAAAAGCCCTCATTAGCAATGCATACCTTAGCTAAGCACCACACTACCTCCAACAAAGCACAATCACTGCCTGCATGACACTCCGCTGCCACTTCTCCTGGGTTACATGCTGACCAACCCCCCCGCACGACCCAGTGTCCACAGCGCACACCAAGTTGTCCCTGCGCAGCCTTCAGCTGCCCTCATGCCACGCCACACTCATGTCTATTTATAAGTGCGTCTGCCATGAGGAGGAACCGCAGGCACACACTGCAGAGGGTTGGCACGGCTAGGCAGCGACCCTCTTTAAAAGGGGCGGGGCGATAGCCCACAATGCTGTACAGAAGCAATGAGAAATATAATCCTGTGCCACCGCCATCAGGAGCTGCACACGTGGGCATAGCAGTGGGGAACCTATGTGCCACACACTATTCATTCTGTCAAGGTGTCTGCATGCCCCAGTCAGACCGGGCTTTTTAATTCATAGACACAGGCAGGTACAACCCCCTATTGTGAAGTCCCTGTGGACCGACAGCATGGGTGGCTCCCTGGAACCCACCGGCGGTACATAAAAATATCCCACTGCATTGCCCAACACAGCTGAGGTAGTAATGTCGTGCTTAATGCAGGTGGGCTTCGGCCCACACTGCATGCCCCAGTCAGACTGGGGTTCTTTACAAGTGGACACATGTAGGTTACACTCCGTGTGCACCTACAGCATGGGTGGCTCCCTGGAACCCACCGGCGATACACAAAAATATCCCATTGCATTGCCCAACACAGCGGATGTAACGTCAGCTGTAATGCAGGTGGGCTAAAAATTCATTTGATTACACTGTAGGCGAGGGCCCACAAAAATTGCTGTATCAACAGTACTAATGTACATCCAAAAAATTGGCCATGGCCAGCCAAGAGGGCAGGTGAAACCCATTAATCGCTTTGGTTAATGTGGCTTAAGTGGTAACTAGGCCTGGAGGCAGCCCAGTTTAACGAAAAATTGGTTCAAGTTAAAGTTCCAACGCTTTTAAGCGCATTGAAACTTTTAAAAATTGTTCAGAAAAATTATTTGAGTGAGCCTTGTGGCCCTAAGAAAAATTGCCCGTTCAGCGTGATTACGTGAGGTTTCAGGAGGAGGAGCCGGAGGAGGAGGAGGAATATTAGACACAGATTGATGAAGCAGAAATGTCCCCGTTTTGGATGGTGAGAGAGAACGTAGCTTCCATCCGCGGGTGCAGCATACGTATTGCTTACGTATCCTTGCTGTCCGCTGGTGGAGAAGAGAAGTCTGGGGAAATCCAGGCTTTGTTCATCTTGATGAGTGTTAGCCTGTCGGCACTGTCGGTTGACAAGCGGGTACGCTTATCTGTGATGATTCCCCCAGCCGCACTAAACACCCTCTCCGACAAGACGCTAGCCGCAGGACAAGCAAGCACCTCCAGGGCATACAGCGCTAGTTCAGACCACGTGTCCAGCTTCGACACCCAGTAGTTGTAGGTGGCAGAGGCGTCACGGAGAACGGTCGTGCGATCGGCTACGTACTCCCTCACCATCCTTTTACAGTGCTCCCGCCGACTCAGCCTTGACTGGGGAGCGGTGACACAGTCTTGGTGGGGAGCCATAAAGCTGTCCAGGCCCTTAAAGACTGTTGCACTGCCTGGGATGTACATGCTGCTCGATCTCCGCACCTCCCCTGCTACCTTGCCCTCGGTACTGCGCCTTCTGCCACTAGCGCTGTCGGCTGGGAATTTTACCATCAGCTTGTCCGCAAGGGTCCTGTGGTATAGCAACACTCTCGAACCCCTTTCCTCTTTCGGGAATGAGAGTGGGCAGGTTCTCCTTATAGCGTGGGTCGAGCAGTGTGTACACCCAGTAATCCGTTGTGGCCAGAATGCGTGCAACGCGAGGGTCACGAGAAAGGCATCCTAACATGAAGTCAGCCATGTGTGCCAGGGTACCTGTACGCAACACATGGCTGTCTTCACTAGGAAGATCACTTGCAGGATCCTCCTCCTCCTCCTCCTCCTCCTCCTCCTCCTCAGGCCATACACGCTGAAAGGATGACAGGCAATCAGCCGGTGTACCGTCAGCAGCGGGCCAAGCTGTCTCTTCCCCCTCCTCCTCATGCTCCTCCTCCTGTACGCGCTGAGAAATAGACAGGAGGGTGCCCTGACTATCCAGCGGCATACTGTCTTCCCCCGCCCCCGTTTCCGAGCGCAAAGCAGCTGCCTTTATGCTTTGCAGGGAATTTCTCAAGATGCATAGCAGAGGAATGGTGACGCTAATGATTGCAGCATCGCCGCTCACCACCTGGGTAGACTCCTCAAAATTACCAAGGACATGGCAGATGTCTGCCAACCAGGCCCACTCTTCTGAAAAGAATTGAGGAGGCTGACTCCCACTGCGCCGCCCATGTTGGAGTTGGTATTCGACTATAGCTCTACTCTGTTCATAGAGCCTGGCCAACATGTGGAGCGTAGAGTTCCACCGTGTGGGCACGTCGCACAGCAGTCGGTGCACTGGCAGCTTAAAGCGATGTTGCAGGGTGCGCAGGGTGGCAGCGTCCGTGTGGGACTGGCGAAAATGTGCGCAGAGCCGGCGCGCCTTTACGAGCAGGTCTGACAAGCGTGGGTAGCTTTTCAGAAAGCGCTGAACCACCAAATTAAAGACGTGGGCCAGGCATGGCACGTGCGTGAGGCTGCCGAGCTGCAGAGCCGCCACCAGGTTACGGCCGTTGTCACACACGGCCATGCCCGGTTGGAGGCTCAGCGGCGCAAGCCAGCGGTCGGTCTGCTGTGTCAGACCCTGCAGCAGTTCGTGGGCCGTGTGCCTCTTATCTCCTAAGCTGAGTAGTTTCAGCACGGCCTGCTGACGCTTGCCCACCGCTGTGCTGCCACACCGCGCGACACCGACTGCTGGCGACATGCTGCTGCTAACACATCTTGATTGCGAGACAGAGGTTGCGGAGGAGGAGGAGGAGGGTGCTTTAGTGGAGGAAGCATACACCTCTGCAGATACCACCACCGAGCTGTGGCCCGCAATTCTGGGGGTGGGTAGGACGTGAGCGGTCCCAGGCTCTGACTCTGTCCCAGCCTCCACTAAATTCACCCAATGTGCCGTCAGGGAGATGTAGTGGCCCTGCCCGCCTGTGCTTGTCCACGTGTCCGTTGTTAAGTGGACCTTGCCACTAACCACATTGGTGAGGGCGCGTACAATGTTGCGGGAGACGTGGTCGTGCAGGGCTGGGACGGCACATCGGGAAAAGTAGTGGCGACTGGGAACTGAGTAGCGCGGGGCCGCCGCCTCCATGATACTTTTGAAGGACTCCGTTTCCACAACCCTATACGGCAGCATCTCAAGGCTGATGAATTTTGCTATGCGGACGGTTAACGTTTGAGCGTGCGGGTGCGTGGCGGCATACTTGCGCTTGCGCTCCAACAGTTGCGCAAGCGACGGCTGGACGGTGCGCTGAACTACACTGGTGGATGGGGCCGAGGACAGCGGAGGTGAGGGTGTGGGTGCAGGCCATGAGGCGGTAGTGCCCGTGTCCTGAGAGGGGGGTTGGATCTCAGTGGCAGGTTGGGGCACAGGGGGAGAGGCAGGGGTGCAAACCGGAGGCGCTGAACGGCCTTCGTCCCACCTTGTGGGGTGCTTGGCCATCATATGTCTGCGCATGCTGGTGGTGGTGAGGCTGTTGGTGTTGGCTCCCCGGCTGAGCTTTGCGCGACAAAGGTTGCACACCACTGTTCGTCGGTCGTCAGGCGTCTCTGTGAAAAACTGCCAGACCTTAGAGCACCTCGGCCTCTGCAGGGTGGCATGGCGCGAGGGGGCGCTTTGGGAAACAGTTGGTGGATTATTCGGTCTGGCCCTGCCTCTACCCCTGGCCACCGCACTGCCTCTTGCAACCTGCCCTGCTGCTGCCCGTGCCTCCCCCTCTGAAGACCTGTCCTGTGTAGGCGTTGCACACCACGTGGGGTCAGTCACCTCATCGTCCTGCTGCTCTTCCTCCGAATCCTCTGTGCGCTGCTCCCTCGGACTTACTGCCCTTACTACTACCTCACTGCAAGACAACTGTGTCTCATCGTCATCGTCCTCCTCACCCACAGAAAGTTCTTGAGACAGTTGGCGGAAGTCCCCAGCCTCTTCCCCCGGACCCCGGGAACTTTCGAATGGTTGGGCATCAGTGACGATAAACTCCTCTGGTGGGAGAGGAACCACTGCTGCCCAATCTGAGCAGGGGCCCGAGAACAGTTCCTGGGAGTGTTCCCGCTCCTGAGCATGTGTCATTGTAGTGGAGTGAGGAGGCTGGGAGGAAGGAGGAGCAGCAGCCAGAGGATTCGGATTTGCAGCAGTGGACGGCGCAGAACTGTGGCTGGACGATAGGTTGCTCGAAGCACTTTCTGCCATCCACGACAGGACCTGCTCACACTGCTCATTTTCTAATAACCGTCTCCCGCGTGGACCCATGAATTGTGCGATGACTGTCGGGACGCCAGAAACGTGCCTGTCTACTAATCGCGCAGCAGACGGCTGCGATACACCTAGAACAGGAGTTCGGCCTGTGCCCACACCCTGACTTGGCCCTCCGCGTCCTCGGCCGCGTCCACGTCCTCTAGGCCTACCCCTACCCCTCAGCATGCTGTATTACCAGTGATTTGATTTCACAGGCAGGGAATAAATTGGCGCAAGACTGCAGGCCAAATATAATTTTTTCCCTTTTTTGAAAACGAAACGCCCCACTGCCTCTAGTGAATGAATAATCTAAGTTTAATAACTGTGCTGTGGCCCTGCTAATGTGTCACAGAACTTGAGGGTAGCAGAGTTATTAACTCTGGCAGAGCAGGTATTTTTTTCCCAATTAAGGAAAGCAAATCGCGAAGCCAGCAGTAAACCGTAGCTGGGTGCGTCTGATTTTTTAACGTTGTACACGCAGCTCACACGTGTCCACAGCCCTTAGGACGGACAGAGGCAGGACAAATAGATTTCTTTTCCCTTTTTTTACACCAAAAGGACCCACTGCGTATATTCAATGAACATGAGAAGTTTTATAACTGTGCTGTGGCCCTGCTAATGTGTCACAGAACTTGAGGGTAGCAGAGTTATTAACTCTGGCAGAGCAGGTATTTTTTTTCCCAATTAAGGAAAGCAAATCGCGAAGCCAGCAGTAAACCGTAGCTGGGTGCGTCTGATTTTTTAACGTTGTACACGCAGCTCACACGTGTCCACAGCCCTTAGGACGGACAGAGGCAGGACAAATAGATTTCTTTTCCCTTTTTTTACACCAAAAGGACCCACTGCGTATATTCAATGAACATGAGAAGTTTAATAACTGTGCTGTGGCCCTGCTAATGTGTCGCAGAACTTGAGGGTAGCAGAGTTATTAACTCTGGCAGAGCAGGTATTTTTTTCCCAATTAAGGAAAGCAAATGGCGAAGCCAGCAGTAAACCGTAGCTGGGTGCGTCTGATTTTTTAACGTTGTACACGCAGCTCACACGTGTCCACAGCCCTTAGGACGGACAGAGGCCGGACAAATAGATTTCTTTTCCCTTTTTTTACACCAAAAGGACCCACTGCGTATATTCAATGAACATGAGAAGTTTTATAACTGTGCTGTGGCCCTGCTAATGTGTCACAGAACTTGAGGGTAGCAGAGTTATTAACTCTGGCAGAGCAGGTATTTTTTTCCCAATTAAGGAAAGCAAATGGCGAAGCCAGCAGTAAATCGTAGCTGGGTGCGTCTGATTTTGTAACGTTGTACACGCAGCTCACACGTGTCCACAGCCCTTAGGACGGACAGAGGCAGGACAAATAGATTTCTTTTCCCTTTTTTTACACCAAAAGGACCCACTGCGTATATTCAATGAATAATAACTGTGTTGTGGCCCTGCCTACACAATTCTTTACCTGTAGTATCAATGGAGGGTGCAATGCTCTGCAGAGGCGATTTTGAGAAGAAAAAAAAAATGCAGCACTGCTAACAGCAGCCTGGACAGTACTGCACACGGTTAAATATGGCCCTAGAAAGGACCGTTGAGGTTCTTGAAGGCTACACTCACTCCTAACACTCTCCCTGCCTATCCAACACTTCTGTCCCTAATGCCGGGTGCAACGCTCTGCAGAGGCGATTTTGAGAAGAAAAAAAAAAAGGCACTGCTAACAGCAGCCAACACACAGGTATTACTGGCCCTAATAAGGACCTTTGGGGTTCTTGAAGCCTACACTAACTGCTATTTCTCTCCCTACAGCAGCTCCGGTACCAGCAGCACTGTCCCTCATCTAACTCACAAGGCATCTGAGGCGAGCCGCGGGAGGGGCCGACTTTTATATTCGGGTGACATCTGATCTCCCCAGCCACTCACTGCAGGGGGGTGGTATAGGGCTTGAACGTCACAGGGGGAAGTTGTAATGCCTTCCCTGTCTTTCAATTTGCCAGAAAAGCGCGCTAACGTCTCAGGGAAGGAAGTGAAAGTAACCCGAATACCGCATGGTGTTCGTTACGAATAACGAACATCCCGAACACCCTAATATTCGCACGAATATCAAGCTCGGACGAATACGTTCGCTCATCTCTAATCCTAAACTATTTGTGAATAATTATATTCCATTACTTCAAGATATTGATCATGATTTAACCAATTTTCTTAACTAAGAATCATTGTGGGTCGGCAGAATAGCAACCATCAAGATGCTAATAATTCCAAAAATCCTATACATATGTTAAGGAATCTCCCTATCCCTGATCCAGTGTCTTAGCTCCATAAACTTCAAAAAGTTCTTAATAAACATGTTTGGAAAGGGCAACACTTCCATGTGGCAGCCCATACTTTATATCTTCCCATCCATAAAAGCGGATTGGGCTTTCCACAAGTTCCTTATTACTACTATGCAACCGAAATTGATCAGGCCAGACATTGGAAAGCCAATAACATCACAAAGCATTGGGTGAATATGGAAAAATTATTTCCAAACACTATACCTGCCAATGTTTTATTATGCCTAATAACTCTGGGAGTGTCTGTACCTAAATCTTCCTATATTACTATTGAAGTGGGGATCTCAGCATGGAAATGCATAATAATTTCCATATCTATTACCTCTTCAGACTGATTGAATTACCTTTAGGCCTTAGTCCCATGGGCGTTTTTTGCCGGGGTCGAAAAATCGCCCGAAAAAACTGCTCCTAGCCGCGTTTCAATAGAAATGGGCCGGAGCTGTCCAGCGCATTGAATTCAATGGAGCCGGCAATACAGCGCTGAGCCAATCAGGGGCAGCTCTCACTCACACCCACTCACACCCGCTGCAGGCCGGCCGCGCTGAACTCTGTCTGCCGGGACAAGGTGAGTATATATATATTTTTTATTTTTACACATTTCTGGATGAATTGCAGGGAAGGGCTTATATATTTAAGCCCTTCCCGACAATTCATCCCGCGATCGCCGGCAGCCCATTGCTTTCAATGGAGCCGGCTGTATTGCCAGCTCCATTGAATTCAATGGGCAAACATCGTTCTTCTCTGCCACAGCTGTTACAGCTGTGACAGAGAAGAATGATTTGTCTAGAATATGCTCTCAATGGGGTCGGCGCTGCTGCCGCCGGCCTCATTGAGCGCATATAGAGAAGAGAACAGGAATCGGAGATCGTAGATAGGTGCGATCTGCAATTTCTGTTCTATAATTTATCGGACGAGCGCATAAAAAGCGCTCATGTGTCCGATACCATTGCAAAGCAATTGTTTTATAAAATCGCCGGACGCATGTGCATGCGCAAATCGTGCAAAAAAACGCCCGTCTGACTAAGGCCTTACAGGTGATATCCTTTATTATTCCAAATATCCCAATTAGTAACGGAATCACTGCAAGGATAATTTCAATCCCAGATATATGGGAAGGTAATCACCTAATGTTCTTTTAATGACATTCTGCTAAATTTCAGATTTAAAGGGCTTCTGTCAGCAAAACAAAATTCTATACTCACCTGTACCTCACCAGGCCGTTCACCAGACACCTCCTTGTCTTCCCATGTCCATCCTGCAGGCTGTATAAGGCAGTGCTGAAGCTGGCAAATTTCCAGCTTACCCAACTGCCTCGACCACTGCTGGGCGGCAAGTACTTCCGCCCGGGTCAGTGGTCGGCATGTGACACTGGGCGCGCGACGCTTCACTCCTACGTCGGCCGCTTCTAACCTACGGAGTCGATGGCGAGCGCACATGCACTCGACTCTCTGGGCCTCTTGGTTTAGGTATCTCTATGAGCATAAGGTCGTTTTCACATGAGCGGCAAAATTCATGAATGGCTGTGATTGGTTCATCGAGCACTGCAGTGATTGGCTCGAGAAGCGGGGATTTTAAACCCCCAAACCAGGAAGCGCTGACTGAAAACTACAAGCAAGTCTGCCAGAGCTGCTGAGGAAATGCCTGTCAGAGCCGACAGCACCTGTTAGGTGATGAATTGGTTTTTTTCTTTTTTTTTTTTTATACAGCTAGGGCTTATGTTCGGAGTAGGGCTTATATTTCAAAAATGCCAACAAAAGAGTGCTACAAAGTCGTGCAACTTGTAGTAACACAAAACCGCAATATCGCTGTGAGAAAACGCAGCAATATCGCACAAAACACAGATGCGATATCGCTGTCACCCATGTAAAAGGATCCTTAAAGACTGAAGTAAAATGTTTAAATTAGCAATCTCGATTTCAAAATGTACATCTCATTTAGAGTTGACAAGGAAGCTTTTTTATCATTATAGGTCACTCTTATACACCTTGCTCTTATTTATTCTATGAGTTCAGATAAATACTGGAGATGCTCTACTGGCAAAGGAACCTTGAAACACATTTTTTGGGATTGCCCAAGTATTAACTGCTTTTAACTAAATTTGTTCTTGAATATACTTTTAGTATTTCAATAATATTGAGCTGCTCCTTAGCACTTCAGCATGTATACATTGCAAGTTTAGCCCCTATTGGTAAGACCATAGTCTTCCATGTCCCAGGAGCAGCAAAGGCTTTGATTGCAGACTTTTGGAAAATCTCTAGAGTTCCTGTGATGCCAGAGCTTACCACCTATGTTAGCAACACTGGCAGGTTGGAGGGGACCTTAGTAAGTATGCATGCATACAAAAAGAAAAAAGAAATTGAGCCATTTATATTTGAAATTGTTTATCAGCTACAATTATCATTTGATGAGACTTTGCATCATTATTTAAAATTGGGACTAAGTCCAGGATCTGTTTTTGGAACATCACTAATTATGCTCATTTGGGGGCATTACACTGGCTGCAGTGGTCATGTGGGTAAACAATAAAGATGAGCGAGCTAACTCGCTAAGACAAACTACTCGAGTGAGTAGTGCCTTATGCGAGCACCTGCCCGCTCGTCTCTAAAGATTCAGATGCCGGCGGGGGAGAGCGGTGAGTTGTGGGAGTGAGCAGGGAGGAGCAGGGGGGAGAGAGTGAGAAAGAGCTCTCCCTCGCCGCTCCCTGCTCCCCGCCAGGACCCGAATCTTTAGAGAAGAGCGGCAGGTACTTGCATAAGGCACTACTCACATGAGTAGTTTGCCTTAGCGAGTACGCTCGCTCATCTCGAGTAAACAACCATCATCACTGCTGCAGCTAATATTTACAGACACCGCTTGGAAGGACAGGAAATGCAACAAGGTAGCAGTAATAAGCAAAATGCTATCCAAGTCGAAGGGGCTATTAGAGGAATAACCTTTTGAGAGATATTTATAAAAGAAAAAGCTATACCTGCATGCCTCCAGCAAGCTGACATAAAATGTAAATCTCTAAAGTAAACCAAAAGCATCACACCTTCTCTAATATAAAATACAACAAAATTCATGGAAATGGTGTTTAACATTTGACAAATGTGTAAAAGAAACTCTAAAAACCTACAGCAAAATCAAATAAGTCTGAATAAGACTATATTGATACATGTGGGCAAATGAATTTAAATCACTAATTATCGTTTGCCCCAATTACCCATGCACCCTCATCTTGCAGAGCGAAATAACAACTGAATGAATAAAATAAGTAGCCAGGAAATATAACCAAATTTTTCTCTATTTTTACATATAATACCTTTAAAAGGAACTACTGTATTTATTGCACTTGCATAATATTAAAATATTTACAATCAGGTTTGCTAGAGAAGTATTACACCAAAAAAATACTATGTACTTTCTACAAAAAATATGTTTTATCACTAATATAAAATTAATTTATCTCAATTAAAAAGTCATGCTACATTACACTTGATATGCATAAATCACCACTGACAGAGAAAGCCTGGTTACCAAGCAAACAGCAATAGCAATATTATTGTATAATGTATTCTGTAAAAATGGGCGAAAAACAAGTATTATGTGAATCATAGACTACAATTGCACGTAACACTACCAAGGTCGAAAAGTCATTTAATAAGAGAATAAAGCAACTCCTATTCTAGGCATTAACTTGTATGATAGTGACAAAGTACAAAAAAATGTGTATTACGGTATTTAAAGTTCCCAGTTTCCCCAAGATCTTTTGTAGTGCCCTTTAGGGTGTTCTTTCATAGGTTAAAGAGGTTAAACTTACAAATAGTGCAATCCACGTTCTCATACCTTTACTTAAACATTTACTATTTTTTGGTGTTATTTCATATGTTATTGTAAACCATGTATTATATTCTGTGAACTACAATAAGCTTCAGAAAAAAGATTATATATGTAAAGGTCATGTAAAACATTTACGTGGGTTGTTACTACATATCTTTGCATTCTCACACTCATTTCAATCTCATGTCTTTCCAATGTGGTAAAATCATTGATAAATGCAATCGAAATACTACTCTGATGCTTCTTAGGCCAGTTTCACACAAGCGTATGTCCCAGGCTGACTTGAACTCAGAACAGCATAGGGATCAGTAGACCCGCAGTTGGACTAGACCACTTGTCTGTATTATGGATGCATAAATGTGCCCATAATACACTTGTGTGAAATTGGCCTTATGTGAAAAAAACTTGATTTTTTAATGTTGCAATTAATTTTTTCCCCATGGGGAGAATGGGAGGCCAAAAATTGCTATGCAGCCTTAGCCTCGGTAGTAGGAAAAGTTATTTCACTCTCTGAATCTACGATAGATTTGATATGTCATATTTTTATATTATGAGGATGGAGTTCATCTGATAAAATTTTGCAACAAAATTTTAAAAGTAATAACACTGAGAAATATCTTTTTTTTTACTTACTTTTTTGGTCTATAATCTGGAATTGATCTGTCCAGTGAGATTCTGTCACTTAACTGGGCATTGTAGCCATATTCTTCATATTTAGTTTCTGATTCATGGCTATCATCTCTCAAAGTTGCAGCCATTCCACCTTGCCCAAGCCCACCAGGTCCTTCTACGAGCCCCATAGGTTTTGCTAGTCCTAGAAAAATACATAATCCCATTATCTCAATAGTAACACAACAGCTGTAAAGACAATGTAAACCACAAAGAACATATTGATCAACTTAATGTAATGAAATAGTTTGTTCTAAGTTATGCATCTTACTCTTCAAGCAATAAATTATCTTCGCTTTTAGGGCTTATTCAGATGGGTGTATGTCAATCAGATTTTCACGCTCGGCCAATATACGCTGCTCCTCTCTGGAAGGGGAGGGGGATGGGCCGGGCCTCCTCTCCACCCCCTCTATGCCCCTTGCCATTGTTTGCAAAAGGAGGGGGCGAGACAGGGCAGAACTTAGTTCTGCACCCGCCCCGCCCATTGCAAACAGTGGCAAGAGGTGGAGAGGGGGCGGGCGCTCAGTGCACTAGCACCCATTCCCTCCAGCCTCCTCCCCTTGCAGAGAGGGGCAGGGTATGTAGGCTGGGCGTGAAAACCCGACCGATATACGTCCATCTGAATAAGCCCTAAGGCCTTAGTCAGACGGGCGTTTTTTGCCGCGATTTGCGCATGCGTCCGGCGATTTTATAAAACCATTGCTTTGCAATGGTATCAGACACATGAGCGCTTATTATGCGCTCGTCCGATAAATTATAGAACAGAAATCGCAGATCGCACCTATTTGCGATCTGCGATTCCTGTTCTCTTCTCTATATGCGCTCAATGGGGCCGGCGGCAGCAGCGCTGACCCCATTGAGAACATATAGAAGACAAATCCTTCTTCTCTGCCACAGCTGTGGCAGAGAAGAACGATGTTTGCCCATTGAATTCAATGGAGCAGGCAATACAGCCCGCTCCATTGAAAGCAATGGGCTGCCGGCGTGCGCGGGCTGAATTGTCAGGAAGGGCTTAAATATATAAGCCCTTCCCTGCAATTCATCCAAAAAAGTGTTAAAATAAAATATATATATATACTCACCTGCTCCCAGCAGCCGGAGTTCCGTGCGGCCGGCCTGCAGTGGGTGTGAATGGGGTGTGAGTCAGACCTGCCTCTGATTGGCTCAGCGCTGAGCCAATCAGGGGGCAGGTCTGACTCACACCCCCTTCACACCCACTGCAGGCCGGCCGCGCGGAACTCCGGCTGCCGGGAGCAGGTAAGTATATATATATTTTTTATTTTAACACTTTTCTGGATGAATTGCAGGGAAGGGCTTATATATTTAAGCCCTTCCCGACAATTCATCCCACACTCGCCCGCAGCGCATTGCTTTCAATGGAGCGGGCTGTATTGCCGGCTCCATTGAATGCAATGCGCTGGACAGCTCCGGCCCGTTTCTAATGAAACGCGGCTAGGAGCAGATTTTCGGGCGATTTTCGGGCACCGGTCACGCGATTTGCGGATGCACATCCGTCATGCGATCCGCAAATCGCGCGAAAAAACGCCCGTCTGACTAAGGCCTTAAGGGTAAATTTACAAGGAATGGAAATGCTGAGGATTTTCCTGTGGGTTTACACCAGCAAAATCTGCAGCAGAATAACATACAAGGTAAGTAATTGACATTTTAGTAAATTTAATTGACATACTATAGATTTTTTATATACTGAACATATTGTATTTATTATATGTGTTATATATTTTCCTTGTTGACTGGATTTCACCCATTGACTGAATCTGCAGCAAAACCCATAACTACAGGTTTCAAAAGTAATAACATTATCTTTCTCTGCAGTTAATGCAGGAAAATCCTCAGCATCAATTCTGCATTGATTCCACATCCCTTATATGCCATAGTCAATGGTGACAAAGTGGTTAGATTTAGCCACCCCATGATGCAGCAGCAGGACGCTAAATGTTTGCCATGGCAGCCCGGAGCTTAACAATGGTCTCCAATCCTGCCATTTTTAAATGTATAATAAACCCTGCCAGAGGCAGGGCTTCATAGGCTGATATTGACAGACGTAGTATATTGAAATGCAGAACTATTAAAATGTCTTATACTGGTGATCAAGCAATCACAAGTTCAGCTCCCATTGTGGGGTTTAAAAAAAATCTAAGAAAGTTTAATAATATTTTTAAAAAATGATTAAAAGTTAAAAAACATCCCTTTTCCCATTCATCACCTACAAATATTACCAATAAAATAGAAAACATAACTAGTTTCACCACTTCGATAATTGCCTAAACTATTAAAATGGTGGGTTATTTCATTATGCATTATGATGAATGCAATAAAAAATACATAATGCCAGAACTGTTTTCAGTCATCACTTCTCCCCCAAGAATGATCCTTTCGATCAAACACCTAATTTACATTTCAAGTTGTAACAGTAGCAACCATTTTTTCTGACATCTAACTATGCCGAGAGATATGTTCACATGTAGGAGATACAGTGCTGATTTTCTGTCTGGAATTAGCAAGAGGAAAATCGATAGTATAAAACAGTAGTGGTAAAAAGGATGAGATTTTAACATATTTCAATAAACTCCACGTGCTGTGAAACAAAATTTGCGCATACATTGACTCACAGTATGGATTTTCAAATTCGCACCATGTCAATTCTTTCTGTGTATTTAAACAGCTGATTTTACACTTTTTAACAATTACATGGCAAATCTGCATATAAAACATGCCACAGACTCACCACAGAGTTTGTGGTGAAATCTAAGACAGCTTTTTCTAGTAAGTGTGGATTTACTCAAATATCTATTTAAAATTCATCTTGTTCTGGAATTGGTTTAGGTGCAAATTAATCACACCATGTCTGTGCATTTTCATATGTATGTCTGTATATAGATGCCTCTTTGGATCCATTCCATTTAAGTCTGAGAAAGAATCCTGAGACGGTTTGAAAGCTCGCTACAACATCATGTATTTTTGTTAGCCATTAAAAGGTATCATATCTACAAGATTACTTGGTTTCTCTTACTGAGAACAATCACATTTTGCTCTACTGGCTAACACGGTACTCAACGTTTTTCGTTTTAACAATCTAGTAGCTGTCTTTCGATCTTTAAACACACAACTTTTATGAAACTCTGGTAATACTATAAATAGAGGATAGTCACAGTTATAATACTGCCAAAAAGGTGCACTTTCAGCACTAGAAGGATCTACAATACAAATTAATATGAATTAATCAGCTAAATTAGATATTGGGGTGGGGCAGCATCAATCATGTCTCTCATTGACCCTCAGCTGTTTGGTTGACAGCAGATGACAGACAAATTTCATTCATTCTAAACAATCGAGTCATTGATTTCAACCAGTAAGTTGATGCAGCATATATGTGCAGATTTATTAAGTCTGCCGTTTTATATACCACTCTAAAAAAACATTGTGGGAGTAAATCATGCCAAATTAATTTAAAGGCACATACTTCTCAATAAATTTGGTGCATTTTGTATTGCCCTATAGTCAGAAAATGAAATCTAGACCTGCAGAGCAGACATAAATTTGCACCAAAATTTGTGCCATTTTTTTACCTTCCAGCTTAATAAATCAGTCTAAAAATGTTAGCTAAACCCTTCTAGTAAATACATGATTGACTCATTTCACACTTTACCTGTTGCATAAATAAGGAAATACAGTGTTACATCTCCAGTTTATTTTGTGCTGGCATCCAGCCTTCTTCCTTAACCCCAGCCCAGATGTGCCATAATCCTCAGCAAATGCAAAGCATGCTCAGTCTTATTGCTTCATTATGTCCCTTATTATTCATCTTGCCTCACAGTCACAAGTCATTCTGAGAATGAGCTCTGACTAGACAATCTCTTCTACTTCCTCTTCATATGTCAAGTCATTTTCTGTGTTCTTCCTATGCCTTCACCTTTAATTTCCACTACTTTCACTCATTATTTTTTTTAAGTTTCTCTATGCATAGAATCAACATATATTTTAAACATGATCCCTGGCTTTGCAGATGTACTTACTTCATTCTTGGAAATATTTCAGGACAATTTATGTAGCACAGCACATTGTAATTATGACTAATCATAAGGATTAAATGTAGGTTTACAATTAGGTATGTTTAAACACATACACACGTAGGTTTGTTTAAAATTCCCTGTTGCATTTGTAAAGATACTGTATATTTATTGTCTTTATATTGTGGTTTAAAAGATCACATTCACTACGTATCACATACACCAATCATCTATAACATTAAAACCACTGACAGGTCAAGTGAATGCATTGATTACCTTGTGACAATGGCATCTGACTAAGGCTGGGATATATCAGGCAGCAAATTACTAGTTAGTTATTGAAGTTGATGTGCTGGAAGAATAAGAAATTGACAAGTGTAGGGATCTGAGCAACTTTCATAAAGTCTAATGACTAAATAAGCTGGTCAGAGAATCTCAAAAGTATCAGATGTGGTGTTCCCAATATGCAGTGGTTAGTGCTTAGCAAAAGCAGCCCAAGGAAGGAATACTAGTGAACCGGAGGCAGGGTAATGAGCTCCGAAGACTCATTGATATATTTGGGGAGTGATGGTTAGGTTGTCCATTTCAGTCCCACAAAACAGTGAGGCTACATTTACATGAGTGAGTGTGATATCAATTCGAGACCGATCTCACATTCTGCAAGTGAATTGCATCATGGTGCATGCAATTTTTATGCACATCAAAATCGCATGTTGTTTCAATAGGAAGAATTAAAAATCACAACGCATGTGCATCAATTTTTAACTCGCCCATAGCAAATAATGGGCAACAATGGGTTCTATTTCCATGTGACTTTTATGTATCTCGCAATGCATGAAACTCACATGGAAAACTCACCCGTGTAAATAAGCCCTTGCAGGTGTAGCAAATGTTAACCTGATACTTAACACATTAAATACACTGTTTCAGCTACCTTCATATTGACACTTAGCACAAATAAAAGTCTTTCAAAAAGTTAATTTAAAATTTATTGCAATTGTGCATTTAATGTGTTCAGTGAAAATGTAAAGTTTGCCACATCTGTACATTAGTACAAGTTGCTGTAATGTTCAGCTCTGGCTACGACAAAAAGCTGTCAGAACACACAGTGCATCACAACTTAGCACATGTGGGGCTGTGGTAGCCACAGATTGGTCAGTGTGCCCACCCTGATTCCCTGTCCATTACTTAAAGTTCCTGAAATGGGGCATGTGAGCAATAGAAGACTGTGGCCTCTTCTGGTGAATGACATTTTCTTTTACATCTTGCGGACGGCCGGGTGTATTTGCATAACTTACCTCGGGAAGAGATGACTTCAAGATGCACTATGGGAAGAAGGCACGCCAGCGGAGGCAATGGAATGTTCAGCTTGGAAACCTTGGGATCTGGCATTCATACGATGTTACTTTAATATGTGGCACCTACTCTACCTTAACCCAAATACACCCCTACCTAGCAAATCAATTCTCTAATGGCAGAGGCCTCTTTCAGGGGGATAGTATGCTCTGCCACACTGCAAAATGTTAAAGAGAAGCTGTCACAAGCTTCATGCTGACCAAACCACAGACCACATGAAATCTGATCAGGCACTCACACTGCTGGGAGGTATACTTTATACTAAATAACAATGGCGATTCAGAGAAAATACATTTTAAAAAGAAGCTGGGAATGGGTAGAAGACTCTCAGAGGCAGGCTACCCACCAGCTCCTACCTGTCTGATAGGTCTCTCCATGTTTGTGTATATAGAGAAACCTGTCAATATAGGTAATTCAGGTTAGGAGAATCAAGTGGGGAGCCACCTTTGCGACTCTTCTCTCCATTGCCGGCTAATTTTAAAGTATGTTTTTATGAAATGCTTCAGCTGTTCAAACAGTATTAGGCTAGTGATTATCCTTAAGAAATCGCTTGAAGAACATGGCAAACTTTAAGTTTTGAGTTGACCTTGAAATTCCCCAGATCTCAATCCAATCCAGCATCTGTGTGATGTGCTGGAAAACAAGATTGTTCAATGGAGGCCCAATCTTGCAATTTACAGGATTTAAATGATCTGCTGCTAACATGGTGGTGTCAGATACCAGAAGAAACTTTCAGAAGTTTTGTGAAGCCTATGCCTTGACAGGTTAGAGTTATTTTGGCAGCATAAGGGAAACATGCACAATATTAGACTGGTGGTTTTAATGCATTGGCTGACCAGTGTATATGGAATTATTATTCCATTTAATGACCTGATAGAGGGACTGCACAGTAAAATATCAATATTTGCAGATGGTACAAAATTATACAAGACAATTAATACAACAGAGGACAATGTACGGCTACAAAATGACCTGGAAAGCTGGGGGCTTGGGTAGAAAAATGGCAAATGAAGTTCAATATTGATAAATGTAAGGTTATGCACATGGGCAGGAGAAATGGATGTCACCAATATACACTAAATGGAGTACTGCTAGGGAAAAGTGATATGGAAAAAGACCTGGGGGTACTAGTGGACTGTAGATTTAACTGGATCAATCAATGCCATTCAGCTGCTGCAAGAGCAAATAAAGTCTTGGGGTGCATTAAAAGAGGTATAGAGGCGAGGGATGAGACTATTATTCTTCCACTATATACAGCACTTGCTAGACCTCACATGGAATACTGCGTACAGTTATGGACACCGGTGTTTAGGAAAAATGTTGCAGTGCTTGAGGAGGTTCAAAGAAGGGCAACTAAATTATTAAATGGAATAGGAGGACAGGAATACCCAGAGAGGCTAACAAAATTGGGATTATTCACCCTAGAAAAGACAGTTATGGGGCAACCAAAAAACTATGTATAAATACATTAGGGGACAATACAGGGATCTCTCTCATGATCTGTTCATAATCAGGACTGCAATGGTAACAAGAGGGCATCCGCTACGTCTAGAAGAAAGCAGGTTCCATCACCAACATAGAAGGGGTTTTTTTACTGTAAGAGCAGCCAGACTGTGGAACTCTCTGCATGAGGATGTGGTGATGGCGAAATCCATATAAGAGTTTAAGAGGGAACTAGATGTCTTCTAGAGCGCTACAATATTACAGGGTATAGACATTAGGTGACCAGCTAATTGGCTCGCTGTTTTTTTCTTGCCTTCTTCTGGACTAACAAGGGGAGGTTAAAACAGGCTGAACTAGATGGACATTGTCTTCATTCAGCCTAACATACTATGTTACTATGTATGTATGCTACATTCATAGGAAAATGCAGATCTTTCAAGTGGAAGTAATGCAGATTGTTTATTCATCATCTTCTTCTAAAAGAGTTCCAAAAAGGATGCAGTTACTATATTCTATGTGTTTTATTGTTATTTTAAAGCACCATCAGTCCAGTACTACTCATTAAAGCAAAACATATAATGGTACACCGACTACTTACAGTATATTCCATTCTGAAAAGTTGTGTTTTTCTTTTTGAAGCAATTTAATGTCAGAAAGATGTGTCAGAAAATGCAATTGGTGGTGAGGTGTGATCCGCAAGCTGGGAACCCATCTATTCCCCAATTCGAAGGTGTCGTGTTGCTGTCAAAAGCACCTGAATATGAAGAGCTAGTCAGATTTTTGTCACAATATAGCACCATTGATTTTAGTCACACCAGATGTGTGACAGAGATTTGACATAAAACGCCTACATAGTTTGCAAAGTGATGAGTTTGTTTCATTTGGCATTTTCTGATGTCTCTGTGAAATGTCCAAAGATATATTAAAGTGAGTTACCCCTTCACATGAGCTATATAAAATAAGCTTCCTACAATATATCTATTAGACACGATGGGGGCATGTGTTTACTGTTTTATTGACATTACCATGGTATAAGGCTAAGGCTGAGTTAGCATTTTTTGTGTATCTGTTCAGCTTTTCCTTCTCAGGGTCTCATCTGCGTCTCTGAAGATCCAGACAGAATCCTCAACAGAACTGCAGGCTTTAACTAGTTAAATAGAGACCAATTGGGTCTCCATTTGACCATGTTTTTGTTCCTTTGCAGCATTTGTACAGGACAGATTGACATAGTCTACTATGCTATTCTTTTCTAAACAGATGCCAGAATGAAACAGAAACCAGCTCAATCATAGACCGAAGCTTACAGCTTTGCCTCTATTTTAGCATTGAAGGCTTGTGTTCTATCCAGGGTATTATCTAGATGTGGTTTTTGGCGATCCAAATGAAGGAATTTTAGAGCCGCAAAATACTTGCACCTGCCAAAGATAGGACATGCAACTGCAAAGATTGTATCTAAGGTCCGTGGTGTGAAAAAAGATAGGACCTGACTTATCTTTGGTGCGTGCTTTCCAAAGACTCCCATGGGAACTGGAATACACACACCACGCACCTCGAATCATGTGAACAGGCTAGTTCAAATAGCTGGAATTCATCCATTCACGTAATCTTTAGTGCAGTATAGGCACAATCTTTTCCTGCGTTCATGTGAACGAGGCCTTACTAAGACTTACTTATCTTAGACAAGTCTAATTAAGGGCTCCATCCTATAAACGTATTGTTAAAGTGTATTCCACACATGGGTTTCACATGTGGAATACATTGTACCGATCTGCCATAGGCTCCCATGTTACTGATCAAACATATTGCACAAAAATACGCACACAATAAGGCTGGGTTCACACAGGGTGTATTCCCGTCAGAAATCTCGCGGTTTGGCTGCAGCAAAAACCGCAAGATTTCCGCCGGGAGAACCGCGGCGGTTTAAGCCGCTTGCTTTTCCGTTGCGGCCGGCGCTCCATAGAGGAGAGCGCGGCCGCGACGAAAATAAACAAAAAAGAAAAGTAAATAGACATGCTGCATCTTTTGGAACCGCGGCTGCCGCAGCCGTGGCTTCAGCCGGACTTACTGCAGCGGATTGGCCATCCCATGTGGACGAGATGTCTGAGAAATCTCGTCCACATGGCTGGCTAATCCCGAGATTAGCGGCCGCAGGCGGATTTGCCGCGGCGAAATTCCGCGCAGCAAAACCGCAGCAAATCCGCCCTGTGTGAACCCAGGCTAAAATTTCAGCATGTTCTTTCTTGGCACGTATTAGACAATGTCAATGGCAATGTCATCACATACTTGTTGCATGCTGCATGACTGTCACATGCCGGCGGCATGCAGCGATTTGCACTTGTGTGAACCTGCCCTAAAAGAGATAGTTGGAATCTTTTGCACAAAATTTATTGAAAAGTGCAAGTCTCCTAATGATTCGGCACATTCTTAAATCAGGACTAAGTAATGTCAGCATAATATTATCCTAGGCCAAAAATATAGTGAGTCTTTCTAAATAGAGTTGTACCAATTGAATATACAAAGGTGATAAGACAATGCAGAATGCAGGAAAAACAATACATTAGTCTTATTTTATCATTTTACAATTAATGCAAATGCTACATAACAAGAAATGTAGATACGCCGAAAACAAAATTAAATAAAAGTTTTAGGAGGAAGTTTATCAAAGCTGGTGCAAAAAAAGAGACAATCAGATTAAAAGTTTTACTTTAAAAAAAAGCCTCTGAAAATGCTGATGGTTGTTATTAGAGTTGAGCGAACATACTCTGCCGAGCTTAATGCTCATTCAAGTATTGGCGTACTCGATGGTGCTCGTTACTCGAACGAGCATCACGTCGGCTTCGACCCTGCCCCAGTTTTCGGCTCCTCCCCGCTGTGACGTGCCTATTTTGGTCCCTCCCCACCGCGATGCAGCGCGTGCGTCAATGGCAAATTTTTTGGCTGGCAGGCAGGAGAGAGAGAGAGAGAGAGAAAGAACACCCGAACCAAGAAAAAAAAAAAGCTCGGGACCCGGCATCCCACATACAAAATGCTCGAGTCTCCCATTGTAGTCAATGGGGTTCGTTACTCGAGTAGAGTTCTCGAATTTTACAAAAAGCTCAACTCAAATAATGCGGACCCGAGCATTTGGGTGCTCGCTCATCTCTAGTTGTTATAAAAAAATGCTACACTTTTCCTTTGCTCCAGTTTTAATAAATCTCCCTCACAGTATTTAAAAACAATAAAACTCCAACACTAATACTAACACAATAGCATAAAATAATACTTCGCTATTCCTCTGATACTTAAATCTGCAACAAGTGCAGATGATTTTTTCTTAAATGTACTAGGCATGGAAATATTTCCTATTGTCTAATCTCCTGAGGGAGAAATTACATTTTTGGTAACATATGACAATTAAGCAGCATAATGTGATCATAAAGTCATTAACATCCACACGAAACCAAATTAACATGCTCTGTGGTGGAAATCTGTGTGCTTTGTGTCTGAACAAATTACAGTAACATTAAACTGAAGTCCTCTCCCGAGCTGCTCATCAACATTCTCTATGCTTACTATTTCACTTGGACATCTAAAAAGGCCAACGCCAGGTAGTCAATTTCACCGTCGGCGCATAAAATTCCAGAATGCCATTATACCTTTATTATAACTACATGTACATGCGGGGAGAATACAGTAAGCACATATATACTGTTCCAGATTGGTTCATCAGACTAGTTGTCTGGATGACTTTGTGAAGACAGCATATATATATATGGGTACATAGTGCTGTAGAAGCCACTATGACATTGGCAAATATGACAAATTAAAAGCGTGTGATTGAAATGTTTTTAAACCTTCGCACATAGCCGGTTAGATTAGGCAGAGATCACTTATGTTTGTCATGTCCACACTTTTCCTTTGTATTACTCAACACAAGAGCATATATCTTATGCTGAAAAATTGCCAGCGCCGTGGCTTTAATTCATAATGGGACAGATTCCCATAAATCCTAACAGATCCCATTGACTGTTAATGGGGTTTTTGTTAAGGTTTCGGTATTTTTTATTGCAACAATAGAGCTATAGACGGCACTATTCATGACATAAAAAATATTGGAAACCTTGAAAGAAAGCATAAAATGCAAAATTATTCAATTTACAAATGTGGCAGAGCTCTTTTTGTCAGTTGGCAAGTTATTGGATGACTAGTGATTCATTCACCTTCAATAGTTTTCAGGTAAAGATGATTGATTAACATTTTACAGTTAAAATTTTAAGTAAAATGTCAAATACCTTTATAAATTTTCTTTATTTTTGTCTTGTGCTAATTTTAAGCTTTACGTTGTTTTCTTGTAGATTCACTACCAAAAATGAAAGTAAAGAATCTGCTGGTTTCTTCTTAGAATCTGTGTCTGGTTTATCTGCACTTTACAGATATTCATGAGACTTAGCAGCTTAACTGTAAAGCAGACCTAAGAGATGAGTATTTAAAATGGTTGACAGATGGATGACTGTTTGTTTGACTACTTTTCAATAATGCCACCATAAATATACATAATAAGATTGTCAGATTCTGCAAGGAGCAGAAAAAAACACTTTTTATCACAACGGACAATTAGCAGTCACTTTCAGGTGCTAGAGAAGTCACAAGGACATTAGAAAACACATTATTGGAGTGAGAAGGAAATGTTGAAATCACCCATTTTGGTTCATGTCTGGACATAAATGCCTTGTGGCTCAGTGGTTAGCACTGTTGCTTTGTACCATTGGTTTCTAGTAGAGATGAGCGAACCTACTCAGCCACGCACCTTTTTTGCCCGAGCGCCGCGATTTTCGAGTACTTCCGTACTCGGGCGAAAAGATTCGGGGGGCGCCGTGGGTGAGTGGGGGGTTGCAGCGGGGAGTGGGTGGGGGGCGAGAGAGAGGGCTCCCCCCTGTTCCCCGCTGCTACCCCCCGCTCTGCCACGCCTCCCCCCGCCCCCCGGCACCCCCCGAATCTTTTCACCCGAGTACGGAAGTACTCGAAAATCGCGGTGCTCGATCGAGTAATTACTTGAAACGAGTAGGTTCGCTCATCTCTAGTTCCTAGATTTTGGCTTGACCAGGAATAACAGATGCATGGAAGTAATTTTCATGCACTCTAGAAGCATTCGGGGACTTTTTAGATGACTTCAGTAGCATACTAATAGGCTTTATAGCTTACTTTAAAATTGGCCCTAGTGTGAGCTTCATTTGGAGACCAAGACTGATGTGAGTAGTGATTACAATCAGAATGTGTTGGTGTTCTAAATAATAAATGGCCCTTCATTTAACTCTCAAACTCTATCTTTAAAATTATTTTCTAAATCACTATGTCCCGGCCTAATTATAACTGAAAATATGCTACCTCTACGTACCAGCACATTTTTCTTAACTGATTAAACCTCTAATTAAATTCTCTTGAAGCTAATTAGTTCTGTAGTTTTTTGGGAGTATGCACTTTTTTGTATTCTTCAAGTTCAAGGATTGGTATTACTTATTTTACGTATTTTCCATTTGTATTTGTGAAAACTATATGGCATATAATGGGTTGTGCTGACTTATATAATAGTAGATATTTGCATATTGCTAATGCAGTAGAACTGCAGTAATATGAAGACAATATTCTTAATATGTGGCCTGTTTTCAGCTTCACAAAAACACAAAAGTATTTTATGTATTTGTTAAATATATCCTATATAATTGTACTGCAGAAATGCTGAATCGCCCTTGAATTCTTTCTTTAGACTTCATATCTCACGTGTTTCCATAATGCTCCTCCCAACCTAAGTTTCATTATATTCTTGCAACCAAGCGTCAACTTCCAGCCAAGCGGTTAATTCTAATATAAATGCCATATAATGCTTGTGTTCGTGTATTAGCAAGTGGCACAAGCTCCAGTTGTTTTATGCCATGAGAGGTTCCCCAGAGATTGTAATTTGGACCAGCATGCTCTTTTTAATGTTTTCTTAATGGCCTGTAAAGCAAGATCGAATTATTCTTTCTTTTTTTAATACTGAAGTTATCAACATAATTAAAGTTCTGATCAAAGATATTTAAGAGTTCTTTTCTTTTATACTGCAAACAATAACAAATTAACTTTTTGTTGGTCTTCCATGTTTTCCATTGTCTTATGTCACATTCTTGATGAAAAAGTGTAAAAGAGATTTGTCATGTTATCATTATTGTGAACAGGGTATATTACTTCATTTAAAAATTGGCTCTATTCTAAATGTGCATCACGCTAATTTAAACAGTATTGTTACATTTATTATATATTAAGAAAAAAGAAGAAAAACAATAAGCAAAACTGTTATATCATGATTACATAAATATTGCAACAAAAGGGTAACTACATTGTAAGTAAATTAAGGTTACTTATCCTACAATGAAAAGTTATTACATTTTACAATGCCATTCAATGGGGGCCATCATTGTATGAAAATCTTTCTTGGTCATGTAACCAAATAAAGATGAATGTGACAGCACATTCACGGTGCAACAATCTGTTTACTTCCCCCTTTGCAACGTTTCAGTTCCTTAGAACCTTTTTCAAAGAAATCCATTTGCTTGTGAAAGGTTCTAAGGTACCGAAAACTTGCAAAAGTAAAAATAAAGAGGTTATTACACAGTAAATATGCTGTTTTCTCCATCTTTACATTGTTTTCTGGACTTTGAGAGACTTGCACCCATATTTACTTGACTTCATGGCTGTTGCACCATTTAGGTTTGTCCTGGTCATGTGATGATCACACAGGTGCACAGCGCGATACAAGACACAGATCTGATACCTGTACTGTAATTAGGAGAAACTGAGCACTTCTGACCATGTCTATCTGACCTGGACAGATTCTTATCCCCTGGAAGTAAACAATAAAGATTCCTAATGAATAACCGTAAACTGAGATCTGCAAAAGTGCAAGACATTGACACACAACAAATATTAGAAAACGGTATAATTTTTCATCATACAGGGAATACTCTTTATTGGTTCAAACCGTAATACCCTTTTCAGTGTTCCTGGAACATTCAATGAAACTAGTTGAGGGTGGGAGGAACAGATTTTTACTGGAAAATCTTCACCTGACCTTATAACTGTTTTTGGCACAAAGGTTTATGCTCCGGTGAGGAAATGGTGTCTTTTTTCTTGCATTAGAACAGTCAGCATTAAGATAATTAGGGAAAGAAAGGACAATTTTATTCCCACTGCACTTTTTAATAATGAAAATATCTTGGATTAACAATGCTGCCTGGCAGCTAAGAGGGTACCTTCCCAGCCCTAGATATTAGCAGAGCTTTTTCCTATTTACATATTAGCTGAAAATATTAAGTGAATGTTTTGGCTGTTAGCACGGGTGTTAGAGGAGGAAGTGTTTATCTGAAAAGGATCGACTATGCATCAGCCAAAAAACGCTTCAGAAAAATGGGTAGTAAAATAATAAAAAAGACATTCAATAGCTGCTACAATAAAACTGCAGGAGAATCTGAAAAGATGGTAGAGCTCAGAATCACGTGTATTATGTGTAAATGACATAGAACACCTGGAGAGCTCTGAGAACAACATTGCAGCCAGGAAATATTTTCTCCCATCATAGACTTGATGCACTGTGGAAACATTCCATAGCCTAAGGGTGGTTTCACATCTGCGTCACAGATGCGGCTGCAAATGCCGGAAGAAAAAGCACTGCGTGCAGCGCTTTTTCTTTCATCTGAAACCCAGGCAGCTGGGTGGAAAGCTGGCGGACCCCATTATAGTCAATGTGGTCCACCTGCTGTTGTTCGGTTCCGTCCAGAGACAGAACCGTTTGACTGCAGAGATTCCCCTTTCTTGCTTCACGAACAGAGCAGGAAAGCAGACTTCCCAGTGCAGATGTGAAATCACTCTTATACAGTATTTTCTGTCATGATATCAGATCGTATTATATAAATATTAGAGATGAGCAAGCGTACTCGCTAAGGCAAACTACTCAAGCGAGTAGTGCCTTATGCGAGTACCTGCCCACCTGTCTCTAAAGATTCAGGTGCCGGCGGGGGAGAGCGGTGAGTTGCGAAAGTGAGCAGGGAGGAGCGGGGGAGAGAGTGAGAGAGAGATCTCCCCCCCATTCCTCCCCGCTCTCCCCCGCCGCTCACCACCGGCACCCGAATCTTTAGAGACGAGTGGGCAGGTATTCGCATAAGGCACTACTCGCTCGAGTAGTTTGCCTTAGCGAGTACGCTCGCTCATCTCTAGTAAATATTTAATTCATTAAACACATACATTATACCTTGGTTTGAAAACTAATCCTGAAGCCTCTAAACTTTCTCAACTTTTTCCATCATTACATGCAAAAATACTGAAGGTCTTCAAAGACAAGGCTCAAGAAAAAACACTATTAATAGGTTTACAGACATACATTATCTTCAGTATATTACCTGTGTTGCAAATACTTTTCATGTACTTAATACTAAGGACATAGATGGGTCATCCAGATGAAAATCTATATAAATTAGTAGATTGGAAGTTCAATGTGGTTATATGGCCTATATTGTTATTTTGTGACTAATGTTTGTTCTCTCTCAGAGGCATATATTACTTAGAGGCTGTCTGGGTGGCAATTACAGCTATGTTAAAAATCTAGGAAAGTAAAGGGGATATATATAGTGGTTCATGTCACTCGTCCCTGCTGGTGGTAAATTCTCACTACTAGCACTTGTAAGCTTTGTGTTTACATGTAGGGAGAGTACAATTTTTGTAGAGGGACAGTGCTTTTGCTATGGAGTTGGTTGCTTTATTATGGCTTTTCTGAATCTTCTGGACAGAAGGGTTCATTGTAAATATGGTAGTGAGTGTGTATACCTGCTATCGCTATGGAGGCATTGTGGCTGATATTATTAGGAGGGTATTAAGGCTGACTCTTGAGACCAAATGTCTTCCCTTTTTATGAGGGCACTGCATAACACAGCAGTTGGCACTTCTAGAATTGTGGCTGTCATTGTTATGGAGATACTCTACCTTACAGTATTGTGGTTTTCATTGCATTGTGACTCATACTGGAACACTGTGGTCCATACACCTGGGTACTGTGGTTGACACTTATGGGGGTACTGTGGGACTTAGAAATATATGCTACATGCAGCACCTATATATACATCTAGACAATTATAAAGTATAGGGTATAGTGAATATTGAATAAACACTTAGAAGAGTGACAAGGATGTGGCTGTGTGGCTCAGAAGAGCATCCAGTAAAGAGGGTAGGTTATGTGTGTGTTTTAAGAAACGTACACCTAGCACCTAACAATAGAGCAGAAGTAAAAGATGACATGACCCATCAGACTGTTTTTTTCAGAATAAATTAGGCTACTGTTAAGCAGGCCATACATTATGGATTTCAGCCACAGTTTTCTGAATGACTTGTTATTCATGGTTTGATATGTGAAGGATTTTGTGGACGATGACAATGCCATAAATTAAAATGCTTCCATTTGATCTCGGCAGTGATCTATAACCTAGTCTTGTATTCCATTGGTGGTATGCAACTCTGCTATTTGAACAACTTCAATTACAGCACATAACCATGACCAATAAAATCCAACATGGTACATCACATTTTTATCAGTTATCTGCCTTCGGCGACATTTGTATTCTTGTTTGTGTCACAAAAAGGTGCTGGTCATCACTGAACATGGGCTAAATCTGCATTTTTAGGCATTCAAAATCTTTAGTGCACTGCTAGTTTTGCAGGGTGATACACTGTTATGATGCTGGCTGAACACAAGATGATAATACTGGACGTCTCCTATAAAAGTCAGCTTTAATGGGTACTAATGGTGTCTCCCAGTACTTAGATAAATGTAGCCCAGGTTGTGTAACAAATAGATAGTTGAATGAATGAACAAATATATTAAACGATCCAACACTAGTAGGTAATGTGAAAACAGGAACTCACCAATACATGACAGAAATAGGGTGGTAATCGTACTTAGTTGCATAAATTGATAATGATAGTAAGATAATGGAGCAAATGATTGATGGAGATAGAAATAAGAAATTGATAATAACTGGCCCTATTGCTAGCTCCCTCTAAAGGCCCATTTACAAGGAGCGATGATCGCTCAAAGATCACTCAAATGACAGTGTGACTGACAGCTTTGAGTGATCATTTTGCATAAACTATTAAGTAGCTGCTGAGCTACTTAAGTGCAATTAAGTCTGCAAATGAAGCCTTAGCTAAAAGCAGATAAAAGCCGGAGGGCTCTTATCTGCATTCAGTTCCTTTGTTCTCCAACGGGAAACAATGCTATCAGTACTACCCGTGGAGAACTGCTGATAAGGCTGAATGACGATTTTAGGTTGGACTGAATTTAACGGTCAACTAGCAGTGCATGAAAAGTGCACGATGGCCGTGCATTTAGACGCATTGATTATCGCTCAAACAATAGCTTTTAGCGATTTGTGAGCGATCATTGCTCCCTGTAAATGGGCCTTAAGTCTTTTCCTAATCTACCCTTGACACTGACTCTAACACCAGACACTACTGTCCCTGATAATACTAAGATATCCATAATGGAAACTTTATTTGAAAGCCTGTCTCTGACAAACAATGAGAGGGCACTAGGACCCTCAACCAAGAAAACCAAACTGAGCAGAAATTAATTAGAAGCAAGATAAAGCAGATGCAAACAGGGAAAAACAAATAAGCTACAAGACTAAGAACTCAGGACTGGACTAGAAAACCACAAGAGCAAACTATACTGAAAAGAAACAAAGCTAGGGTATAAACAAAACACTATAAACAAGCATGGAATCACTAGAAGCAAGATTACAGAAACAAACACACGTTACTGGATTTAAATGCACATAACATATGATAATCAGCAACCCATTGCAGAAGCCAGGAATATTTAAGGAGAAGCTAACTGAATAGTATAGCAACTGTCCCAACAACAAACTAATAGGCAGGGGATGAGAAACCAGCAGGAACATTTCTGCTGTTCCTAACATGTGCATCTGCACCCGTGCTGACTATATTAATGATGTGTCATAGGCTGACTGAAATGTTCAGGAACCAGTTTCCATTTTTATCTATCTCAACTAGAATCTTCCTACAAGTAAAATATCACTCTCAAGGCCACGTCCATGTAAATCTTGATTAAATATTAAATCTACAATTCTGATAAAAATCATGTACATCTGGTCATAAATACAAGCTCTGCCCATCTAAATATTGTCCTGTTGGCCATCCAAATGCTTTACACATTTGCAGACCCCAATATGCATGTATACATTTATCATACCACATGTTGCAGACCGTAGACCAATAGGAATCTGTGATCTCAGCTTTTGAACATTGGTATCCTGTTCACTAGATTATATTTCATATTTATGCAGAATGTGCACATCTATTGTATACTGCTTATAAATGTAATCTTGTTCAAGTACACAATTGCTTTTTCATTAGAGGTACCATGTGCTATGCACAGCATTATTGGTGGAACCGTAAACAGATATCTAACTATGGATGACAAAGTTGTTATCCATGCCGAGGGCAATATGAAAATATCATAAACTTCCAAATAGAATACAGAATCCAAATATCAAACATTAGGGTAGACATCGTGTTATATCTACCAAATATTCATGGAGATAACCAATAGTGTACACATCTGAAGCAAAGAATAAACAAAAGTTTCAAGAAGTTATTGAAAAGACAATCTAATAACAACAAGTAAACATGATGAAAACTGAAATGAACAAAGCTCCTTTGTAGCTGTAAAGTAAAATAAAGGTATTGTCATTACGGAGTCCACAAACATCCCTTTAATCAATGTATACATTTTCCTAATTGCCTTAATGCTTTGCACCCAACTTGTACACTATAGAGACTTTGTAAGAATGTTTTCTATGGATGTCACACATCTAACATTACCAATAGATAGTATTAGACAATATATACATTATTTAAAATTACTACTCAAAGTCCAGTGATAGTAGGTTGGAATGCATTCAGATATTACCTAATAGCATATATCAGCATTCTATTGAGGCAGTGAAGAAACAACAACCTACAGAGACTATTCTGCTTGTATAGATACAGGATTTTCACCCCAAACTTTTTAAAGTATAATAAATATACTTCACACATTAAAGGCCGTTTTGTGACCATAATATATAATCAAGGAGGACATTTTGCTATGCAGTTTCTAATGTTGTTTATTAACTTGCTTTCTTTTGTTTTATTTGAGAAGTAACTGGGGATAAAATGATCCCATATTGTTTTTAAACTTAATTATCTCTCTAAGCTCCCATATTTTACAAGAATTTACTTAATGTAAGTGTGTGTCTTACTTGTTGAAGATCATCACATAACACTATGCAAACTTTACAAGCCATATTATGCTTTATGTCTTTAGGTCTTTGTTTGAAGCTAAAGATGTCTACATCAGAGACAAAAGTTTGACTGACTTGTTCAAGCTGAATGAAAACAGTACACAGTAAGTATGCTAAGTAAACATATCCTTCTCTACAGCAGTTTTATTGAGCATACTAAAAATCTATCTCTAAAGCACAGTATGCATACTATGCAATCATTCGCAGTTTCTGTTGGAAAAGCTTAATGAAACTTCTATTACCTTCTATAAAGTAGAACACACACAAAAGCAATTTAAATGAATGTCATTAATTCCATAAGGAGCTAGCTTAATTGGGGTACTTCTAAAAACCTGCATTTCTAGATTTGTTTCTGCATGCAATTGGGTATTCACTCTTTTGCTAACTTTATAATTTTTACAGCTCTTTATGAAAATGTACAATTATTAGTTGAATAAAATATTCGATTGGAAATAGTTTACATAACATATAAACATGACACTTTTGAAACTATATGTTGTCATGGACATTTAGTAAACATCTGTATGTTTCTTGGAATATACATGTTTTTTCATGTTGTTTGTTTGTTAGTTTTTTCAGTGAATGTTATGACAATGTATATTTGTGCAGCGGAAGCCAGTTAACTAAATGAACTTATGTTAGTCCCTGTGGCATTAGGTATTTATTTTATACACATAGGTTAAACCAGCATATTAGAACTTCATGTGTACTTCTTATACACTTCATTAAAAAAATAGGCATTAGCACCATGTTTGTTGGGTTTTTTTTGCATGAAACTCTGTAAACTGCCAATTAAGGACAAAGGCATTAAAACTATCTAAATTCTCTACCAATTCCATGAACAATGTATCTCTCACTTTGTTTTTCTCTGTAAATAGTACTTGTGCTATATGGCAATACTACATAACACAACAAGTCAATAAATCAATGGTTTGTGAATCAGACATTCCTATCATTGACTCCTAGGAGTAGTATAACTTAGGCAGATGGTTTTGTTATCATTAACCTCTTTGGTGTCTGAAGGACATTTTTCAATTACAAGCTTTAACAAAGACATTATAAAAAAAAACACACAATGTACGTTCGTTTTTACCATTGGTACACTAGGATTGACATATTTGAATAGAGAATAGTTTTGTAGTAGTTGTATTTGATTTACAGAACCAATAAATGTAGGTTTATTCCATTACATTTACATGCTTGGTATATTATTATATTTGGCATAAACCATGAATCAGAAATAGAAACATCCAACACTATTTAACAGAGGACTGAATGTCCACTTCTAGAGAACATTGAGATTTTTTTCTGGATTCTTTGGTTGCACTATGACCTTTTGCTTTTAATTCCTTTTACATTAAATGAATGTTATTGCTTCACTGCACTCACCAACATTTAGCAGAGCTTCAAAAACTGTAAGCAATTGTGTCTCCATCATCAGGAGAAAGGTTTCTAGTTACATTATTTGTTAATACAAATTCTTATTTCAGATAGCACTAGTGTTACTATCAGATACATGTAATCAAGCATCCAAAACCCATAGCATATACAATTGCCAGCAGTTGGCCAAGGTCAATGGATGTGCCTACATAGGGAAACAAATACGATCAATTATCTGTGATGTGAAAGTATGGTTTTCTTAGCCTCTGTCTAAAAGGTCACAATCAAACACACACACCATAATCTTAGTAGTAAAATATTAATACATTGTGTATTTTAGATTGTTATGTCTAGGTTGCATTTTTAATTAATACATTGTATTTTTACATCCAAAGAAAAGCCTATTTGTTTCTTCCATACATCAGACAATGCTGAATTTATTTTTCAGATGTCTTTGAATTAATACACCTATTTGATTTAGAATCATTTACTTTTAAATCCACGAATACCAGACATGAATTATAAGAACCAATGAAGCTCTTATATAAAGGCACTCCATCAAGACACACAGATATATAGAAACTACAGCATATATATACACAAAGAAACCCAGCTATGGAAATGAGAATTCAATCAAATACTAATATCATCTTACCATTTAGTTGGTTGTAAACTACTTCTTCTAAGTGATCCAGTCTTTGCAAAATAGACTCTCTGTCAACCAAAGCTCCTACTTTGGTGTTTCTGCTCCTTACTCTGCGATCAGAACTTCTCACAATCTGCACCAGCTCCTGGGATCTGTCCTGGATCCTGCAGTAAACTGAAAACAGGATGATCCCCACAAAAACCAAAATATTCACAGTCAACAAAGTTTTGATTTTTCGTGCCACCGCCATGAAATCTGTGGAGATCCAGCATCAGGGCATCCCAAGTGAAGTCTCTCATTTACACTGAGCCCCAACAGAGCAGTCCAGAATGAAATAAGCCAAGTGACATATCATGTACAAGACAAAGAATCTGATACATCTGAAGCTGACCCTTAATTCCAATGGGATATACAGCTACAGCCTGTTGTGGAGAGGGCATCTGCTCCAGAAGAAATTCATTAGGAGCTAGCTACATATTAATATACGTGACTAGAGAGAATCATTGAATAACAGCAGGCTCTAGTAGTGCCCTGAGTACTACAAGAAGACTCTCTGGAAGGCTCAGGAGCTGTCCTTTCAGCACCACATCCCTCTGATATTTAGCTCACCAGTGCTGGAGTATGGGGCTGTTCTTTCAGCACCACATCCCTCCTCTATGTCTCCACTGCTGTGTGTGTCCAGGAATACGGAGCTGTTCTTTCAGCACCAGGTCCCTCCTTTATCTCTCTGATGCTCTGTGCTGTTCTGGAACAGGGAGCTGTCTATTTCAGCACCACCTCCCGTCACTGGTTTTCTCTCTGATGTGGAAGCCGCTTGTAAGCAGACTGCAGCTCTAAATACTATGTGCTAGGAAAAGCACCTCTTAATGGCAGGTTTTAGCTTTGCCGTTCCATAAATGATCTAGGGTTGGTAAACAGCTTAGTAGCAAATGCTCCAGTTAAATATTATGCTTTGCTTGTGTTATCCTGTTCTATACGTGTGCATTTTTATATGTAAGTGTATTTGTGTATGATTGTATGTCTTTGTTCCAACAGAGCGCCTGTGCAATGTGACGTAGAAATACTCATCAGCATTCACAGAATACAGCCAACGTTAACCCTTCTCCTCATGCCTGTGCTTCTCTCATCATTGCATTTGTTCTGTAAGCAAATGTAAATCACAGCAGTATAATCTTTCTTTCTCCCTCTCTCTCTCTCTTTCACACACACACACACACACTCCTTATAAATTCAGCATAGGATGAAATACAAATCTGGTCCATGTTGCTATTAAAACAACATACAGTTGTCACAAATTCGCTGCTCACACATTCATGCTGTAAAACTGCCATTCCATCACCAAGGTATTGTTTTTATTAGGGTTTTACTGGTCTGTGGAGTATACTGGACACATCATGTTGGTAGAAGCAGTTCCAGATGTGTTTTTTGTGATTTGATCTGGGATTTAAACAATACTAGATTGGTATGAAGTGACCTAATGTGTTACATTACTGCCACCTGCCTCAATCATTGAGTCAAGGTAGAATGAATTCTGACTCAAACATCTGCATAGTAGTACAGCTGAACACACAATGCTTTTTCAGTTGTGGGAGTGAAACCTTGTATGGTCTTTTGAAGATGTATTTTAACTACTGTGCATACATTGGACATACCCTCCAGCATACCATTGTTGTAACACAGTTATTTGGGTTATTGTCACTAGTTTTGCTTGTCATGATCAGCTGAGCAATTAAATCAGATGGTTCTCCCAAAATCAGATTGGGTAAGCCTGACCTGATTTTTGGTGCAAATCGCTGGAGGATTGGCTATCCCATAATGCATGTTGGCCAGTTCAGCATGCAGCCAATCAGCAGGCAGGGTATCTTGATTATGTCAACAGATGTGCCTGCAATGTTGCAAATGGTTAGCAATTTTATTGGATGCTTGCATAACATGACCCAGCCATATTTAACTTAGGCATCGCATTGTGTTAACAGTAACATTTTACAGAGCTAGGAGTGGGAAATGGAGAGCTGACACCATCACCACCACCTTCCCTGATATATCCATCTACTCCATATTCCAGCATGTCCCAGGTAAGCAGCCTGGAAATACTGCCCTTCAGGCTCATGGACACAGATGCTTTCAGCAACATAAAGGTACATGTTAACGCACAACACCAGGTGTCCAGGCACAATTTTTTTTGCCAAAAAAGTTGTAACAAGTTATTGTATCACACCGTCACTGATCATACCTTCAAGCTAAGAGTGTTGCACTTATACCACCAGTCATTTTAGTTTTACCCATCTGTTCACATACGCCCACCAAGGTGGCACATTATCTAGTAGGCAGCACCTCCTATAACAATAGTATGAATGTTTTTTTTCAAACATATATATTTATATGTTTTCTTCACCAACACAGCCCTATGGGTTTTGCCCCACCCCTTTTTTCTTCTCCTTATCTACAGTGATCATTATGGCCATCCCTGTTGTCTGCCTGCTGGAACAAATGCTACAGGGCCTCAGGGACAATGATGTGTTGTTGTCACAGGCAGAGGAAAAGCTACTATTTTCCCAACTTTCAGGCCAGTTTGCTATTATTCAGGAAGGATGGCTTTGGGTGACAAGGGGGGCATATTTTCTGACATCATTCTCCACCCATGGGATAAATATAGAGAAGGAAGAAAAGGAGGAAGAGGAGGCGGACAATAAATGTCTAGAGGCAGTAGAGGGAGCTCTACAAAGGACATTCCATCCATCATAAACCCCAGCTATTGTCTGTGGATGGGGGGACCAGCTGGAGGAAACTCTTTGGCCAGACCCAAAGGAAGGTATGGGCCATTACTGATAGGCACTTTGAGGCTTATGAGTGCCTTTATATTACTGGAGTGTTGAAGAAGGGCTGTCGCATAGCCTATATCAAAACATCAGATCATCACTGGGTGGCCATCCTCCTTGATCTCAGCTACAAGGCTACAATGATACATTTCATTCCATCTGTGGAAAGAGACCCCAAAATGCAGTGATATCAAGACCAATTGTTAAGCAGCTTGAGCAAAGCACTTTCCTGAGCACTTTGCGGGTAATCACAACTCTGTGGTTCATGGTGGTCGAACGGGAAACTGCTGTAGCACCATCACCAGTGGTAGAGGAAGTCTAACAGAGCTAGAGCTTTTGCATAGTTTCTTCAGTCTGCTGCAGCCTGCTGCAACACAGGTTAGGACTCACAGTCACAGGCAGCAGTTATCCATGATAGTCCAAGACTATATCAGCTCCGGCATTGATACTCCGACATGGTGTTAGCCCCTTTAACTTCTGCATGTTTAAGATGGCCAGAGCTTTCCCAACATGCATTACAGGTGCTTGCCTGTCCCGCTATCAGTGTGTGATCAGAAAGAGTGTTTAACACAGCTGAGAATGTGATAACTGGCAGATGCATCCACCTGACCTTTACAAAAATAAACCAGGCATCAATTTCACAGGACTTCTGCACCCCATGGCAAATTTGACTGAGTAGTTAGTGAAAGTTTTAGTCACAAATGGCTGAGTATATCTTCTACTATCCTTCTTCTACTTCTGCCATGTCCCCTCCTCCTACGTCCCCCTTTCCCCCAAAATAAAAAATTTAAAAAAATACAAAATAGAGCAATAGCTCTAATGTGTCACGGTGTGATTTGGCTGGCAGTCTGGACTTTCCATCTGCCCATCTGTTTTGTCCTTTTAGGCATAGTTCAGCTAGCCAATCACCATTCCATCTAATTAACAGTAGTTCTCAAGAATAAAGAAGATAAGAAATATTGGGAATACCTTAGTAGGATGTTAGGAATACCTTGGTAGTCCTGTTGCTGAAGAGGTACTATGTGTCGGCTGTTGGGAATACCTCCCCTCTTCTCTTATCTGCTGCATCATCCCCTGTAGTGCATGGTTGTCAGGGAGGCAGTGTCCCTGGTTGGCCAATTGGTGGTACTATTATGCTTCATAATCCAACCACACCCTGTCTTGGGTGCTGGTCATTTGGCTTTTGTCTACAGTCTGCGTACATGTCTGCCAGAGTTCTGTCTGTCAGGTTCCCATTCTGTCTGTTCTTGAGCTCTGTCTGTCGGGTTCCAGTTTTGTCTGTTATGTTGCTGTTGCATGCATGTTATGCTGTGCTTCGTCAGTTCGTCCGTCTGTTCATTTGTTTGTTAGTTTGCCTATTTGCTTATCTGTCCATTTGTTCACCTATGTCTGATCCGCCCATTAGGTTGGTTGCTGGACACCTGGTTCATGTCTGATTGTCCTACTCGTCCATTAGTGGGTGGATGCTCGAGCCTCATTTTATTTGTTCCCCTTTGTCCATTGGTAGGCGCACACCAGAGTCTTGTCTAATCTTTTTTTATCCGTATTGTTCTTGTACACTTAAATCTCCTCCATCCGTAGGTGTGTGGATGCTCAAATCCCTTCCGTCCATAGGGTTGCAGACGCCTGGATCTTATGCATTCGTAGGTGTGCAGACACCCGAATCCCCTCTATGTGTAGGTGTATGGATGCCTGTCTCACATCTTGTTTCCTGTGTTTGATGCAGCAGTGTTCCCTGTCTGACTTGTGTCTGTGTCCTTTTTTCACAATAGTCATCTAGGAATAGACTAGGCCCTGTAGATATGAGATATGGGGCCATCCTTATCAAGACAATTACCCGGCTTATAGACAAGGGCCCACCAGGTCCTTGTTTGGTTAGGGAAAGAATTCCCAGTCCTTTGTCTGTTCTGTTCATCTTTGTCCTTTTTAGTGATGCCTATGCAAGGCATCGTGGTTTAACAGTATTGGTTCTTATTAGAAGCGCGTTCTGTGCGCTGCTAACAGCACGAAAACAGCGCTCATCTGAACGAGCCCTAAGAGATAGACCAAGCGTACTTGTATCCTTTGAGTGGTCATAACAGGATGTGGCATCTGACAGGAGCAGAGGGAGGGGAGTCACATCCACTGGGAGAGGGAGGTGAGAAAAGTCAGCAGCTGCACAAAGGTCAAATATACACTCCAATGGATTAGCTCTAGGAAAATTTACATAGAAACTGCCCAAATGACAGGTTGGAAGGCAGAGGATGAGGATCCATCAGGATAATGCCTGATGATTGTAGCAACATTTTTCTTTGTTTTGAAATAAAATAATGTAAAAGGCTATGCAGATCTATAGTGATCAATACTAAAGGTCAGAAGGGAGCAAAATGTGGATTTAAGTTTATTTGGCTTCCTTTTTGCTTGAATACCACCTACTCCCTTTTTTTCCCTCCTTGAGCTTGATGGATATGCTGCACTGTACAATTTCCAGACAAAATGTCCATAATGTACAAATAATTTATTTTTTGATAGTGAGAAAAAAACAGGAACTTTTTATTAATGAGAAAATTAGACACAGTCCTCACACAAAGTAAACACTAATCATATTAAATCTGTCAGTAATTAACCTCCACTATATCCTCCCAACAGATTTCACTGGCATTACAGTATGTTGCTATTATAAAGGCACACTGGCATTCACAAAAGCAACTACTTTAGTACAGCTTGATTTCTTTGTTTATGTGTTTTTCATGTGCATCAAACCAGCCCTCAGGAATGAAAAGAAAAAGTATACTTGCACTTGAACCCCATTACTGGACTTTTGAGATGTGTGTTAAGGCTTTTTGGATTGATGAGTCTAAACCAGTGACGGGCAACCTTTAGAGCTTGGTGTGTCAAAATTCGCTAAAAAACTGAGGATAACTCAGGAGGTGTGTCACTTCGAGAAAAAACCATAAATTTGTGATATTTATAGTTTAAATAACAAAAATGTATAATTGTAATATATAACTGTATTTAATAAACCCAAAACACCAATAGCACAGGCCGTCCCCTTTCCTAGCCTCCCCCTCACTTATCTCAGTAATGATGAGCCCCCAGCAGTGACAGTGCCCCAAACAGCAGCCCCAGCAGTGACAGTGACCTTCACAGCAGCCCCCAGCAGTGACAGTGCCCCCCACAGCGGCCACCAGCAGTGACAGTGCCCCCTACAGCGGCCCCCAGCAGTGACAGTGGCCCCCCAAATTGGCACCCAGCAGTGACAGTGCCCTCCCACAGCAGCCCCAGCAGTGGTAGCGGCCCCCAGCAGTGACAGTGCCCCCCACAGCGGCCCTCAGCAGTAACAGTGGCCCCCCTAAGTGGCCCTTAGCAGTGACAGTGGCCCCCCACAGTGGCACCCAGCAGTGACAGTGACCCCTACAGCGGCCCCCAGCAGTGACAGTGACCCCCACAATGGCCCCTAGCAGTGACAGTGCCCCCTGAGACCTATATACTTACTCCCTCCACCTCGTGGAAGCGCCGCCGCTCCTCTGCCCGGCGCGCCGCTAGCAGCGATAATCTCCGCCGCACACTGTGACGTCAGTGTGCTGCTAGATGCCTCCTCCCACAGACGCTTTTGCGGAACCAAGTAGTAGGAGATGTCAGGGGAGGGGGAGGAGGATCCCAGCTGCACACTGACGTCACTGTGTGCACTGGGATCAGCACTGCTAGTAGCGCTGCTTAGTGAATACTGGAAGGGGAGCCACGGCCCCTGCCTGTATTTACCACTAACGGGGTGAACGGCCCACAGTGGCCACATGTCAGCGACAATGGCTACGCTTGTCAGTGCTGACGTGTGTCACAGGTTCGCTATCACGGGTCTAAACGCTCTACGTTGTACAAATCTGTAATACAATGCCCATATAACTATATAGGCCCACTCCTTATGTATCTAACATCATATAGAGTTTTTTTCTCACAGAAAATCTGTGTGAACACATTGTGGCATGTTCCATGCCTTCTTGGGGGGTAAAACCATACTGTTAAGAGACATTCTATGGCAGGATGTTCTGTTAATTATATTTTCCAGAATCTGTGCCACTCACATCGAAGAGCTCTGCCTAGTTTTGCAGGTCAGCCCCAATTATGTCTCTTTAAGCCTTTGCTTCTATTTTCTTCCCTTGATTTACTTATGAGTTTGTTACATTCAGCACTGATTTTATGTTTCTTCTAATTAGTGTTTTAAAGCTTACCCATATTATTATATTATACTTATATCCTGTAAATGAAGTTATGTATAGTGTTGTAAGGTATTAATGATAACAAGTAATATTGCAAGTAATTTATCATTTTAATGTTGCATATGAAAAGTCAGTAAAATATGCAGTATGTAAATATAAGTAAAATACATTTTCCAATACTCTACTCATGTTGACAATCATTTTATCAATGAAGGTAATTTGTACCTTTTAACCAATGGAACCTTTGCAAATAATTTTGATTATCTTGTTATTTTGGCCTCATGTACACGTTATTTGCAGATTTCCACATGTGGGTGCACTGCGAGTCATCATTAAATTGATTTTTATTGCTTGCAGGAGATCGCGTATGTACGCGGATGCACTGTGGATCATCCATACAGAGAAAAAACCATAACCTCACTTCCCTAATTGTTTTTAACCTTCAAATACATTTGCAGATGTACTCTACATCGTAAGCTCCCATAAGATGAATGGAGCACATTTGCGCATGATCCGAGGTAAAATGGAGCATGCTGCAATTTATTATCTGTGCGGGGCATCCGCAGATCAAATAAAAACAAATCCGTAGGTGTTAAATGAAGTGCGGACGCCCAATTCTTCCCCATGGACAGCTTGATTTGTGAATCTCACTCGCAGGTTCCGCAAATCAAATCTGCCCATGGACATTGGGCAGAATATTTTCTGTATACAGCCACTATGTAGAGCAATATATCCCCTCAGTATTAGATTACAAACAAACTCAGATCCTACAGATGGATAGCTACATTAAGAAGGTTGTCCAGTTTCAGGACAAAAACAGGACAATGTAGAAATTGAGTATAACAAGCCTTCCATACCTATTAGATTGCCATCGCAATAGCAATTTCACACTCTTAAAGACTGGTATAAGGCTCAAAGAAGCGTGTAGCCACACAAAATCGCTGTCGCCATCTATTGAATCTATATGTTTCCAAATCCTTTGTTTGTTCATAATAATATAAAGTAACCACTGTTACTTTATTCAAGCACGCTGGCTGAAAACAACAAAGTCAGCACTTCCAAAGCCATGGCTGCAACATGTACAGTAACAGAAACATGTGCTTCAGCACTCAAACACATTTGGTATCTGAATATAATTGCATAACTATTATACAGGGTTATTACAAATAATTTTCCTGATTTGAAACCCTCATAACTCATATTTAATAACATTCAGATAAATAAATTTGCTATCAATCCAAAACTCAAACAGTTTCATCTAGCAACTCTGTTTAACAGTAATACTGTCTGTGTTGCCCATACTAACCAATCACAGTTCAGCTTTCATTTCTCAAGCTGCTTAGGTAAAATGAGAGCTGTGCTGTGAGTGCATGCTATGGGCAACAAGGACAGTCTTACTAAATGGGGGCCAAAAAGTTTTATTCTGCCGTAGTCACTGCTAGGGGGATATGAGAAAAATTGGCTTTCACCGAAGACATGATGAGCATTTTGTGTCCATGAATTTCCTGTTTACCCGTCTGTTATTAGTGTGCAACAACATTTTCAAGCAGCAATTTGTGAAGATCCACCCAGTGGACACACAATTAGTAAGTGGTACTCCAATTTTAAAGAAAAAGTTTGCATCTGTAAGCAAAAATAATCTAGCCATTTACCAGTAAAAGTGAAAAAAGTTGAGCGTGTCCGTGCAAGTTTCATATGGAGTCCTCTGAAATGTACCTTCAGAATAAGCAGAGAACTGGATATTCCGCAGCTGACTGTGTGGTAGATTCTACTCAAATGTTTGAAACGTTATCAGTATTGATAGCAATTGTTACAGGAGACAGGACGACAAAGCAAGGCGACATTCTTTCTGCAAGAATGTGCAAACTCTAATGGAAAGTGATGGTTCATGGAATCTTTAGTGTTTAGTGATGAAGCTGTCTTCCACCTTGTAGACACAGTTAACAAACATAGTGGGAAATCTGGGGAAGAGAAAACCTGTAGAAAGTTTACATGCTACCCTTACCACCCACCATGCATGATCTGCAAGTGCACATCACAAAAGCTTGTATGGCAGGAACTTGACTACAGACTCTACGTGTGTTGAATGACAAAAGAGACTCACATTGATCACCTCTGATGTGAAAAATATTTTTGATGTTGGGAAACAAAACTTTTTGAGTTTCTGCTTCGATTGATATCAAATTTTACATCTGAATGTCATTAAACGTGAGTTTGGAGTGTTTCAAATTGGTAAGATTATTTGTAGTAACCCTGTATATACTAACTGCATAAAAATACAAGTTTCTTAGTGCATATTTTGATCTTAACATGTGGGCCCATGCACCACATCCAGGCTACTATTGCTTTCGAACAGGTTCCTAACTCTAACAGATAACTAGCTGGGTCTAAGCCTCCAAATAGATTCAGGGAAAGTAGGATAGTAGTATGGCTTATAGCAGGGCTTAAGAGAATGCTTTTAAAACTATGATATACTGCAATACTGAAGTACTGCAGTTCATTGTACATGTGATCAGATGATTGCCAGTCCACATTCACTGTGGGGTCTAAAAAAAGTCTTTATATTAGTAAATTTTAACATATTAAAAGTTTAAAGCTGTCTTTTTCTCAGTTGTGAAGAACATAGACAAAAAATGGATAGGTGTGCAGAGCTTTTGGAGTGGAAGAGGTGTGGTAGTTTGGAAACAAAGGGTGCTGCCATCCTAGTACAGAGGTGGCAGGCTATACTGGTGTGAAGTGCATAAAGAAAAGGGTTCAGGAAAAAAACTAGGATCTTCACATGAACCACAAAAGGGAAAGTCAACCTGGAAGTGATGAATAGTGAAAAACTTCATTAAATGCCAGCACGTGACGCATTACGAGGCAAAACAGACTCCCAAACAGCTGGACTATAATTCAATATTAAAACAATTGTATCAAAACAAATGGTGAATAACAGTAAAAGAACAGTTATGGGACAAAAGAAAGAAAGAATAGATTAATATAAAAATGTCACTGTAAATCAAAAAGCAGACATCAATATTCCTGTCAAAGATATCCAGAGGCGAGGGAGAGAGAGATACACTGGAGACACCGATTACATATACCTAGAAATAAAGAAACATATATGAATAAATACATAACTTAGACATACAAATATAAAATGTAAAATCCAACTATTCTGATCCAAAGTCAAAAGATATGAAATATGTAGCATGTACGCATATTCCAAGTTCAGTCCCCTAGGGGAACATTATGTCCAACTTATAGATTCATCTGAGCTCACGTCTTAAACATCAGTCTCCCCCTCTTCGCAGTGGAGGGACATGATCTATCACTCTGTACTTAAACTGGCTGATAGAGTGCTCACGTCCCACAAAGTGGTTAGACACCGGCAGTTCCAAATTTCTTGTTCTTATCGTACTCTTGTGCTTCACCATTCGTCACCAAACTTCCATAGTTGTTTCACCAATGTACCCTAGACTGCATGGATAAGCTTGAAAATATTAAGAAAACGAAATGGTTCCACGATGTGGATGATTACACTCATGGTCGAGTCTTTAATTGACAGATCTCAAAAACCAAACAAAAGCAATCTATATGATGGCACACCGAGTCAATGGCGATAGAGAAGACGAATGCCAAAAAGTTGGGCGCCATTTGGCTTCCCATCACAGGACTCCTATTCCACCGATGAATCTGGTAAAAATGATAATGGAGCAGCTGCTTCATCTTCTTTTTTAGGTCATGCAGCCTCGGCAAGAATGAAGAGGAAAGAGGCTCCTTCCAACGAAAATGTAGGGGAGAGAGTAAACATAACAGGACACGCAAGAGATCCAGACGGGGTGACAACAAGATCAAAAAAGAGATTGCCTCCAGTGGATGCACAGAAATTGTGAACTCAGACATAGTGGTAAATATCATTCTGCCCCATCAAGAGAATTATCGCAAGTAGAGATATCTGTATTGGCCAAGGGCTTGTCATTCTGCCCCACATCTAATATCAATTGGTTTGAACCTAATTTAGATCTACATTGCTTTTTCAGAGATGTCAGATTAAAGAATTTTTTTGCTACACAAAATTTTGGTTCGGTTGCGCAGACCAACCCTGTGGGGATTTTGCTCTGGTGGGTGTTGGTCAGCGCAACAAGAGTATTTTCCAACCTCCGTCCTCTAATCATCATGTAGAGATATTTATTAGCTAAGTACATAAGGATATTGAAAAATTAAGATCAGTGATGAATAATAGATCTAACAGGATCAAGCATAATTTGAATAAGTCTGAGAAAGAAGCAATGATGAGTCTGTCTAATAACAAGACTATAGTAATTAAACCTGGGGGGAGTGACCATTGTACCGGATGCCATTAAATATGTTGGTGAAATACAGAAACAATTGGCTGAGGTAGAAATTTATGAAAAATTACTTCATGATCCAACTGTGAAATTTCAAACACAGTTTAGGATTATGCTGAATGGGGCTTTGATCCAAGGTGTGATAGATGAAGATTTGGTGAAATTTCTTGAACCCCGTTACCCCTACACTATATGTCATCCCTAAAATTCATAAAGATCTACAGAATCACCCAGGGTGACCTACTGTGTTGGGGCGACAGTCCCTCTTAAACAATGCTGCACGATTCCCTAGGAGGTTTGCTGAAGGGGTGGACTCATACATTAAAGACACCTCTGACTTCCTATGGAAGATTTCTTCGGAGACAGTGATAGAGGGCACTATTTTGGCCTCATTCGACGTGACTGCACTATATACAACCATCAGTCATCTTAAAAGGTCTAGAGGCAGTAAGAGACTGCCTGAATGGCTCTGATATGTCTTCTGATTGTGCCGGCTTTGCCTTGTTGCTTTTGGAGTACATCCTCACAAACAACTACTTTGTGTTTGCGGGGGTGTAATTCCGGCAATGGCAGAGCACAGCAATGGGTTCCAATATGGCACCTACGTATGCCAACATCTACATGCGTATCTTTGAAGAAAGATTTGTCTATGTATCAGCCTGCAGCGCCTATCTTAGAAGATGATATCTTCATCCTGTGGGATGGCACATTGTCGGACCTTAATAAGTTTCATGAATTCTTGAATTCTTTGTATTCTGAGCTCCAGTTCACAAGATTACATTCAGTGGCTGAAATTCAGTTTCTGGATGAGCTGTTGGTGAAGAAAGATACCCTATTGCGGACCGACCTATGTACAAAGGTTACGTACTGTAATAAATTTTTGCTATACAATAGCAATCATCCGTTGCTAACTTTAAAATCTTTGCTATGGAGTCAATTATTATGGGTGAGGCGTGTCACTCATAATGACACAAAGTTAACTTCTGACTAAAGTGAGAGAACAATGAACAACAAAACGAATTCCGTTTATCTCCACTTACAGAAGCATTAGCCGTAGGGTAGCGGATATTATCAAGAAACGTTGGCCGCTACTGAATGTAGGGTGTCCGGATGTCCTGGAATTTGCTCATATTCCTATGATGGCATATAGAAGGGGGAGAAACATTAGAGATACATTGGTTCACTCTTTTTAACCCAACTTGAACTCTCAGTCACAACGAATGCTGGCAGCAGTCAGGAAAGGGAACTTCCCATGTTTGGGATCTTCCTGCTGTGGAAATTTAGTTAAAGGTGATCGCTTCTTTCATCACTTACGAGGTAATGCATACCATATCAGGGACAGATATACATTTTATATTTGTATGTCTAAATTATGTATTTATTCATATATGTTTGTTTATTTGTAGGTATATGTAACCAGTATCTCCAGTGTATCTCCCTCTCCCTCGCCTCTGGATATCTTCAACAGGAATACTGATGCTTGCTTTTTGATTTACAGTGAGAATCGAATATAATGAAAAGTTCATAATAAAAGTTTATTGCATAATTATCTCTTTGTTGTATATTGCAGTCTTGTAGCGTTATCTCTCTGTTACACTTGATGTGATGGGTACACAATAGATTACTTATACATGACCTATTTACAAACAGGTGATGTGTAAATATTATGTATATAGTGAGCTACATGATGGGAGAGTTAATTGTAATCTGTGCTGGCGCAGTTCCCTCAGAGGATGCGCTTTGCGGGCTGGAGGGCTCATTAGATCGGGAGTCCTTTGAGGTGCTGGGTCGGGGATACTGCTGCAGCTTGCTGGTTATTTTAGTTTGTTTACTGGGCGCCATCACGCTAGAAGGTAGTAGTAGGAAATGTCTGCAGGCCTGAACTTATAGGATGTCACAGGGGGGGATTCATATGCAGTTTAAGCGTTAGTGCATAGCTGTTGGGGTACACTCATAGTGTAGTAATGTCCGTGCACCGCTGACGCACCACCACCAGGCGGCAGCCCAGGGGTCAGTTTATAGGTGTATATAGAACAGTAGTTTATGGGCCTGGAAAGCCCCCAGTAGATGGATCCGTATGCCTGTGTCCCCCTCCACTCCACAGTCCCCGAGTTAGCAGATAAGGGGAGAAAGACACAGGGGTGTGTGGGAAGAAGCGGTTGCACCTCACTGTTCAGGGGTAAAGTGCTCTCCTGGGGGGGCTCTATGCGCAGTGCTCCTCGCTGCTCCTCCTCTCCTGATTGTAATCTTTAAATTGATCATCTATATACATTTGAATTGGAGAATTATTCCATTATGTAACTTGAAGGAGGTGCCAACTATGGGTGCCCTCTGCCTCACTATCACGGCCGTTTGTCACATTTGTATATTGCCTGGATAATTTTCTATTGTCCTATTATTATATCACTGCATTGAGGTGCGCATGCGCGGCTTAAATGTGATATCTTAGCAGCAGAGACATTGCGCTGTTATGGGGCTGGTAATGTCCTCACACATGCGCCCTCTGTGTAATACGGCTGTGAGGAGTGATGCAGCAGGTAACTTTCGTGAGATTTTTTACTTTCTGATATCTACGCTGTGGATCTGAGTCCGCGCATGGGCGGTAGCTCTATTGGGATGCGGAAGATACGAGCAGCCATGGAGGAGCGGGGGAGAGTCAGGAACACTGGCACCTGCAGATCAGTACATGTAAATATGTTTTGTAACACCTGTGGAGGGATGGGAACTTTATTTGTACTAGTTTTTTATTGGTTGTCTGGTTTTATGTGTTGGTCTATATAAATGTTTGATATTTTATGTTGAAACTAAGCTTCATAAGGCCACAGGCCGAAACATTGCTGTGTCATATGTGATGGGAGAATAAACCACTTAATGGATTTGCACCCTTGATGCTGTCGAGGCTCTTTTTTGTATTGCTGAATTTTTCTGGGAGTGAGAATTCGGTCTTCTATATACTTTGGCTGCTGCATCTTTAGCCCATCCCAAATTGGGGTTTATAGTGGTGCTGCTCACGTGAACTTTATTGTTTTATTTGGTATACAAGATCCAGTGACTCTCGCTAGTTCAGTCTAAAACTTACCTTCTTGTAGAAGCTGGTCAGATTCGTTTGACAGAAGCAACTCCTCATAAACTCATACTGAAATGGAGTTATACAGTCATTTTTGTTGAGGTACTCCATGATAGCATCTCTTAGAAAACCTTCAAACATTTTAACTACAGTAGAAGTTAGACTTACCAGCTTATAGTTTCCAGGTTCACGTTTTGACCCCTTTTTGAATATTGGCACAGACCCCATACAGACTGTAGAGTCCTTAAATATAAGAAACAATGGTCTGTCTATCACATTACTTAATTCCCTTCAAACCTGGGGGTATATGCCACTGAGACCTGGCAATTTATCTATTTTAATCTGTTCAAGATAGCTCTGCACTTCCTCCTGGATTACAATGGTCACATTTAATGTTGACTCTACAATGTTTTCCACATTATTTTTTTAAAAGCCAACACTTTCAGTAGTAATCTTTTTACTATTTATATAGTGGAAGAACAGTTTAGGGTTATGTTAGAGCTTGTTGCTGGGAACCGTGGTTCTACATGTTTTCCCAGCAGCTCAGCTTCACAGGTGTGGTTGATTGTGCTGGCTGGGTGTGGTTTGCTCTAGTGAGCCAATCTCTCAGGTCTGTTGCATATATATACCAGCTCCTTTGTCATGTCTGCTGGTTTTCCTCTGTGCTGGGTCTTTTGTAGGCTTTATGATCTGTCTGTGCTGGCATAGTAGTCAGTTCTGTTTCTGTATCTGTATATCTGTCTGTGTGTCTGTGCTTTGTCTGTTTAATGCCTTCTGATTTGTATATGCTGGCATGTCACCAGCTCAGTTTTCGTATCTGTCCATGTGTCTTTGCTAGGTCCCTTGTAGGCCATCTGATATGTCTGTGCTGGCATTGTCACCGGTTCTGATTCTCTATCTGTATATTTGTGCATGTATACCTGTGCTGCTTGGATCATTTACCATCTAGGGCCTTAGGTTCCAGTGCGGGGCCATCCCTATCGGGGTGATCGCCCTGCTTGCAGGCAGGTATCCTGGGATTAGTTGAGTTGTCTTGTTAGAGTAGGGACCACAAGACAACAAGGGCTCTTGGCTTAAGCAACTTGGCCAATTCACAAGCTAATTCTTTGTACTTATTATAGCAATTCCATCCATTTATTTGTGCTGGTATTTTGGTGAGTGTTTTGGGTGTTTGCCAGTTTGCCTTGCCTCCCTCTGTCCGCGAGTTTGTAGTCTGTCTCTCTGTTCTGAATTTTGTCTAAGTTCCTGAGTCTGCGCTCTGTCTGAGTTCCTGAATCTGAGTTCTGTCTGAGTTCCTGAGTCTGAGTTCTGTCTGTATTCCCGAATCTGAGTTTGTTCTGAATTCCTAGCTGCAGTCCCTCTACCTGAGGAGTCAGCTGCCTACCACTCCAGGAAGGTCCCGGTGGATCCACATTCTGTAAATCCTTAATAGTATTCTGAGGCCATGGATCACGCTGATCTTCTCGGGTGAGAAAGACGTAACATGTTAGTTTTACTCTCTCTGACAATGAGTCTCTCTGTCTCTACCATAGCTGTTTTTATCTGCTTTTCACATATTTTATTTTTTTCTTTTTAGGTTTTAGGTGCTTCTTGGTTGGCTTCTTATTAAAGTAGTTTAAATGTGTTATTCTTGTTTTTTATTGTCCCCATCACATCTTTATTGAGCTACATTGGTTTTTATGATAACTTCATTACTGCTTACAATACATCACATTCGGCCATCAGAAGAGTTTGGGAAAAGTACTGTTACATTTTGCTGTACAACCCATTTTTAGCAAAAAGCCTGTTCTGCAAACCCAAGACAATATGCAGAAGAGCAAAAACAATCAAAAATATACAGAAAATTAAGCAGGAAAACAACTTTTAAATCCTTACCTAAAACACCCCATTTCCATGCATTCCTAGGTCCTTTCACCCCTTAATGACCAAGCTTAAAGGAGATGTCCCGCGCCGAAACGGGTTTTTTTTTTTTTAACCCCCCCCCCCCGTTCGGCGCGAGACAACCCCGATGCAGGGGTTAAAAAAACCACCCGCACAGCGCTTACCTGAATCCCGGCGGTCCGGTGACTTCAATACTTACCGCTGAAGATGGCCGCCGGGATCCTCTGCTTCCGTGGACCGCAGCTCTTCTGTGCGGTCCACTGCCGATTCCAGCCTCCTGATTGGCTGGAATCGGCACGTGACGGGGCGGAGCTACACGGAGCCCCTCTCTGGCACGAGCGGCTCCATAGAAGAAAGCTGAAGACCCGGACTGCGCAAGCGCGGCTAATTTGGCCATCGGAGGCCAAAAATTAGTCGGCACCATGGAGACGAGGACGCCAGCAACGGAGCAGGTAAGTATAAAACTTCTTATAACTTCTGTATGGCTCATAATTAATGCACAATGTACATTACAAAGTGCATTATTATGGCCATACAGAAGTGTATAGACCCACTTGCTGCCTCGGGACATCTCCTTTAAGGATGACACACTTTTTAGGGATTTTACCATGTAGTGGTTTAACTGCCCTATGTTTTTTCCTTTAGCTACCAAAATTATTTTTGCTACATTTTTTTCCCCTGACGTATGTGGCTAATTTTTCAATATCTTTTTCTCTGCCTTTTTTTTTCAGTTTTTTAGCTTTATTGGGGGTAAACATATTTTAACATTTATAGCTTTTTTAAAAAATTATTATATTTATGCTAAAATAAAGTATTTGTTTTAAACATTTTGATATATAATATATATGGTTTTAGATTACAGGGCGCATACGGCGATGGTTTTGGTTGGCATCGGCTTTGGGCTATTTTCTTTCCAATGTATATATTTTTATTTTATTCTGTAATTTTGTTTTATTTTTTTTTTAGGATATTATTTTTTTTTACTATCTATGTCCCCCGTGACATCATATAAGACCTCTGGAGGACATTCACATGGTCTTTTTTTTACATTTTTTCACTGTAGCTGGGGCATCCACAGGAGCCCCAGTTACAAGGAAAACATCCTCCTGTAGTGACAAGAGTCACTGGCAGAGCTGGTCAGGGTGTGCTGGAACCCTGTAGCTCTGCTCTGCCAGGGGATCCCGCTTCCACTTTCACATTGAGCGCTGTGTACTATAGAAAGGAGGAGGCAGAAGGGGGAAAAAACACTTCTCCCTCCTCCTCCGGGCTTCAGCTGCGACTAACCGCTGACAAACCGTCCTGCTTCTGATTGATTGCAGAAGCAGAGGCTTTAACCCCCGCCATATTTTTATTATCAGCTGGGATTAAAGCCCAGGACCAAGTGCTGTAAATTTACTGTGCTTAGTCCTTAATGGGTTAAGTGTGGCCACACAAATCACATGCTGTTGAGCATCATGCACAAAAGGAACACTTTTAAGTGTCATCTTACAGGGGAATTACTCTATTTAAAATCTTTCATGAATTGTTCCACTGATATTGTCATTTATTTAATGAAATGTAGTTGCAAACTACAATATGTAGGCCACAACATGCAAATGCTATTGGGTTAATAAGCTCCAGAGTAATGTGACCAATGGCTTCATCAAACAGTGTCTCACGCTATGCAGCTACTGCACCCACTTGCGATTTTGACTCTGTTCATATTACACCAATTGAACACATTTCGGCAAATACGATGCCAACATTTGTTTTCAGAAGCTCAAAAACCGAGAAATGTATTGAATTTTCAAACTGAATATATTAAGTCCAATTAGTTTGAATGAAGACTTAAATATTTATGACTAATCTAAAGTTTTATCCTTTTTTACTTTTTCAGCCTTTTTAATCCTTTTTCATATATAACATTTTCTCATTGTATATACTTATTCAAGCGTGATTATTATTTATTCTTTACAGACCTATGACCTATGTACACCCATTTTGCTTTTATATTTTTTTTTTTCATTTGAGCAGTTTTTCATTTATTTTATTATAAAACCTTAATCTTGATTCACTTCAGAATTTATCACATGCTCTTGAAAATGAGTATAAGCAGTGACAGAGATATTATTTAGCCCCATGGCATAGCTATGCAGCCCTGCCAGTAGAAATGCAACTGCTTCTGTTAATATTTCTTTTACAAACACGTATTAGGCACATTCGTGCTCCTGCCTTCTTCCCCACACTCTATAGCGTCTGTTGACATGGATACATTAAGATTGAGAGTGCATTCGCTCTGGATCCCTGCCACTTTACCACGCTTCTTCTTCAGCGCACAGCCAAGAATTCGGGTGCCTGTGCAGTGCTGGATCTTTGATGCTGGTCAGCTGACTGCTGGTTTTTATTTATATTGAGCACCTTGATTGAGACACTACAGTTTCATAGTCTAATGGTATGTACTTGTTTAACCACACACTGAGATCGTTTTTCATCTTCTTAATAAACTTATAGATGTGATTATGCTGACACAAGTAATACCAAGACCCTGAGATTCATTGCATACTATTCCATCTGACATTCCATTTGATATCTCTTTAGCAATAAATGTAAATGTAAACATTTCTTTATGCAAATCTGTGAAAAATAAAAAACAGCACTCCTTGTAAAGGACCAGCAGAACATAATTGCAGAAACAATAAAAGAGGGGGGTTGTGTAATGGGCCATTTACACAGAACAATTGTCGGTCGAAATTCATTCGAATGAACAAATTTGAGCGATAACCGTGCAATGTAAATGCAAAAAAGTCACTCACTATTCGTTCATAGGTTCTGACATTCAGTCATAATTAGGGATGAGAGAGTCTACTCGCTAAAGCACTACTCGCTCAAGTAATGTGCTTTAGACGAGTATCTCCCTACTCGTCCCTGAAGATTCGGGAGCCGCCACAGCTGACAGGGGAGAGCAGGCGGGAAAGAGGAACAAAGAGATCTCCCCTCCGTTCCTCCCCACTCTCCCCCGCCGCTCCCTGCTCCGCGGTGGCCCCCGAATCTTTAAGGACGAGCAGGGAGATACTCGTCTAAGGCACATTACTCGAACGAGTAGTGCTTTAGCGAGTATACTCGCTCATCTCTAGTCATAATAAAAAACCTTTGCTGGATTGCAGGCTGGTTGTTCAGTGTAAACGCTCCCCACTCAGTGCTTCTCATAGAAAGTGAAGCGCTGAGTGAGAAGCCCACTATCCAGCAGGGAAGTCTGTCAGTGTAAGCACTCTGCATGAGCGCTAACGACCTTAGTGGTGATGTAAATACCCAACTGTCATTCTATGTAAGAGGGCCATTAGTGGCAATACATAATCACACTAGTAGCAGCAGCCTCCTTCAAGCAGACAAGTAGTGGATCTGGTTTTTGTTTCCAAAAATTTTCCCCCAACAAATATCAGGCTACTGGTCAGACTCATGCTACCAGTAGCTCGAATTTGGAGGGATCAGGTACATTTAATATTGCATTACTGAAGCCCTCACATTTATCAGTCTATGATGATCTCATATACTCTTGTTGCCAAGGGGGCACATCCCATGGACTCCAATGGTCAACTTGTTCTCAAGCTGACAACTGTTCTCCTGATAACATTGATCCAATAACTCAAGAAGAACCAAATACAGGTTCCAGTCTAAACTTGGTGGTGTCTTTTTTAGACCTACCTCCTTCCATCAGTCCATTGGTACTACCAAGCTTAGCACCACCAATCAAATCGCCATTGATTTTACAGCCCACAATCACCATCCCCAAAATATCGAACATCACTCATTTTTTTAGGCCACTCAACAATCGTCTGTTAAAAAAAAAAAGAAAAAGAGGTTGCAGGGGTGGAAGCAAACAACAAAAAAGGACACAACACCCCATCATAGCCAAGAGAAATAAAGTCAAACTATAAAACACTTTATTTATCCCACTATATTTTAAAGGAAAATGAAACATTCCTACTAACAAAAGGATTATGCTTTTGCCCTACCACTGGACAAGATATTTTTTGTCTTTTCCTTGATCTAAATTCTTTTATTCAGAATTTGACACTAAAATATCAGTTTGCTTTTCTTGCAAAAAATCCTTCCACCCCCCCCCTTCCCATGGTTACTGAACCTGAAAAGGCAATCAGTGTTGACGTTAAGCCAAAATCTACTTTCAACCCTATACATCACAGGGTCTCCTCTGTTGACACATTCTTCTCTCTGGTTAGTACTGAATTTTGATCCACAAATAGCTTTTCTGTCACCCCCCATAACCTTACCTCTCAGGAAAAAGCTGCAAATAAATCTCTTTCCCAGAACAGTGATATTATTCTATACCCAGTGGATAAAGGTGGGGGTATTGTCATTCAGTAGTGTGCAGTCTATTTAGCTGAAGGTTTCAACATCCTCTCAGATAGGCATTTTTATTGAATTTTACCCTCAAACTTTTTAGGATCCTATAAAGTATCCTATGACTTCTTGGGCAATGAAGCTTTTTAACAAGGCCTGTTGAATAAAAGTGAATGGCTATTTCTTTGCATAACTGAACCATCCACCCAATTTTTTACAACCTCCCAAAAGTGCACAAGAATCTGACCAATCCACTGGGCCATTGCATAATATCAGGGATTAATTCACTGACTAATAACCTTTCATGCTTTGTTGATTTGCATCTACAGATGTGGGTCCTCCAATAACCCCCATATCTCAAGGATTCCACCCAATGAATCTGTGTACTTAGAAATTTGTACTACACTCCCTTTTCTTTTTCTTTCCTTACAGTGGGTGTGTCTTTTTCTTGACTACTTTTTCTTCCATAGATGAACAAATGCCCACATCTCAGAATTTTTTTTTGTTAGACAGCATTCTGTTCTTACTAACCACTAATATCTTCAAGTTCCAATTGTGACATTACCAACAAACAAGGGGATGTGTGATGGTGACTTATTTTGCCCCAGCTTATGCTGACCTTTATATGGGACATTTTGAATCCCAATTTCTGTATACATCCATTGAGTTTAGCAATAATATATTATACTATCAATGTTACATGGACGATTTGTTTTTTCTTTGGAAAGGTATTAACTTCAAGGTGGATGAATTCATTGGCTGGATGAACAATAACGATTTACTCACAATTATTGTGGAGGGGATCGGGAGGGAGAGAGAGATCTGGCTGGGTGCGGTATTCTTCAGCACCCAATCCCCTTTAGTCTGCAGCACATATAAACCGAGCTCCTGTCAGTATCTATCTGTATTCCAGGGTGAGCAGTCATGTTACCTGTGCCCTGATTGTCTGTCCTGTTGCAGCTTGCTGTATGATCTATGTCTTGCTGGTTCATATCCGTTTGCACGTTTATTTTCTGTCAATTTTGTGTCAGCTTGCTGTGTGATCTGTGATCTGTGTCCTGTCCTGTGCAGCTTGCTGTGTGAACTGTGTCTGGTTCTGCTGGACTCCTGGTTAGTGTAGGGACTAGCAGTATAACCAGGAGCTGTGAAGTGGCCTACTAGCTTCCATGTTTTGTACAAAATGTCAACTAATACCTGGTATTTATATTCAGCTTATCATCTGTTACTAGTGGTTGCATTTTGGCTGCTGTATGCTGTGTTCTCTGCTCTGTGTGTCTAGTTGTTCTCTCCCTGTTATGTGGCATGTGTATGTCACCTGTTCTGTGCCGTGGTTCCTAGGATCAGCTAGGGCCCAGTTCCGAAGGATCAGTCAGTACAGTTATATCAAATTCATATAGTTTTTTTTGTCTTGTACTATGTTAAATACCCTTTAAAAATTGCACATGACAAGAACATTGTTCTTTTTTTTTTTTTACAAATCACTGTTCAGACCACACATGGAACGTTGTGTAAGTTTTTGGCATCAGTACTCAAGAAGGACATATCAGAGCTTAAGCAAGTTTAAAGGTGGGCAACTAAATAAATGGAATGGACAGACTACAATACCCAGAGAGGTTATTAAAATTAGGGTTATTTAGTTTAGGAAAAAGAAGGCTGAGGGGCAATCAATTAACTATGTATAAATATATCAAGGGTCAATAGTGAGATCTCTCCCAAAATCTACTTATACCAAGGACTGTGACTGTAACAAGGGGTATCCTCTACATCTAGATAAGTTGGTTCTGTACTTATCTGAAAGCATATTCTTTTTAGAAGTTTTGAACATTTCAAACTATTTCAGTACAAGGATACATACAGAGTTTTGAGCTATGAGCTCCCTTTCACAGATTGCTCCTGTATATGGTGCACTGTCACGCAAATTTATAATGTTATTCCATAGTAATAGTTGATGCAGAAATTTCAATAATATGTACTACATATATAGTTAAAAAGTTACATTTTTATACTTTGCTTCAAGCACCTTGCATTATGAAGAAGGAGGTTTGAATGTTAGACCGCTGTTCTTTATACATTTAATAACTTTTCCTTTTTTGTGTAGTGCATAGTTTACTTACTTTATAACTTTTGAAAATGATGAGATGTATCAATTTCTTTATACAGCATAAATAGATTATAGGAATATTTGTGATTATTTGTATTTCAGTTGAATATTGAACAACCTAGTAATGTTAGGTTCACATATATCTTGTAATTTGCGAGGAATATTGTCTCTGTGAAACGTTTCAGCTTAATTCATCCCCACAGTGCTACTTATTGTAAATATTTTTTAAAGTCTTAAAAGGACAATTTACTTGTTATTTATGAAAAGATGTTACAGAAATTGGGATTTGAGTATTCAAAGAAATTTGAATTTATCCACACACGATTTCCATAGGATAATTTCACCAAAGTAACAAAAGGGGTTTTAAAAAGGTTGTCTGATTACTAGTACTTTTTGAAAGTTAAAAAAGCTCTTCAAGTGCACTTCAGTGAATCAGTTTTAAAAAAGACAGATACTTTTATCTTGCTTTTCTGGTTGTCAGTCAACCTGCTTGAAGCACCTGGCGAGCACTCAGTTTGTTTACATCCACCTCCTCATTCCACGTGAACTCTATCTTTCTTCTACTCAATCTCGCTGCTGCTGTTATGGGTGCATGCGCAGTAGGACAGGTGATCTGCACATGTCTGTTCTAATCAAGAGAGATGAATGGAGCATTCAGCTGTCCTCTATTGTAATTGATGATTCATCATGCCCAGGCTTTACAACAAGGCATGTACCTCAATTGAATGGCATATTACGAAAACCCAGAGATTCAGTGGAGGTGACATCATGTAACCAGGCACTGAAACAGGGAAACTGCAAACTTATAAACTGATAAGTAAATGTAATATATGTACATATTTGCAAGAATTGCAGAATGGAACCAGAAGACCCCTTTAAGTAACACTGGAATAAATAATAAATAATCTAGTATTAATATATTTTATGAGCTGATTAGAGATGAGCGAACGTGTTCGTCCGAACTTGATATCCGTGCGGATATTAGGGTGTTCGGGATGTTCGTTATTCGTAACGAACACCATGCGGTGTTCGGGTTACTTTCACTTCCTTCCCTGAGACGTTAGCGCGCTTTTCTGGCCAATTGAAAGACAGGGAAGGCATTACAACTTCCCCCTGCGTCGTTCAAGCCCTATACCACCCCCCTGCAGTGAGTGGCTGGGGAGATCAGGTGTCCGCCTAATATAAAAGTCGGCCCCTCCCGCGGCTCGCCTCAGATGCCTTGTGAGTTAGATGAGGGACAGTGCTGTTTGTACCGGAGCTGCTGTAGGGAAAGAATTGGTAGTTAGTGTAGGCTTCAAGACCCCCAAAGGTCCTTATTAGGGCCACTGATAGCTGTGTGTTGGCTGCTGTTAGCAGTGGCAATTTTTTTTTCCTCAAAATCGGCTCTGCAGAGCGTTGCACCCGGCATTAGGGACAGAAGTGTTGCATAGGCAGGGAGAGTGTTAGGAGTGAGTGTAGCCTTCAAGAACCTCAACGGTCCTTTCTAGGGCCATATTTAACCGTGTGCAGTACTGTGCTGGCTGCTGTTAGCTGTGCTGCATATTTTTTTTCTTCTCAAAATCGCCTCTGCAGAGCATTGCACCCTCCATTGATACTGCAGGGAAAGAATTGTGTAGGCAGGGCCACAACACAGTTATTATTCATTGAATATACGCAGTGCGGCCTTTTGCTTGTAAAACAAGTGAAAAAAATTCTATTTGACCTGCCTCTGTCCGTCCTAAGGGCTGTGGACACGTGTCGGCTGCGTGTGCAACGTTTAAAAATCAGACGCACCCAGCTACGTTTTACTGCTGGCTTCGCCATTTGCTTTCCTTAATTGGGAAAAAAAATACCTGCTCTGCCAGAGTTATAATAACTCTGCTACCCTCAAGTTCTGTGCCACATTAGCAGGGCCACAGCACAGTTATTAAACTTCTCATGTTCATTGAATATACGCAGTGCTGCCTTTTGGTGGAAAAAAACTGAAAAAAATTCTATTTGTCCTGCCTCTGTCCGTCCTAAGGGCGGTGGACACGTGTCGGCTGCGTGTGCAACGTTTAAAAATCAGACGCACCCAGCTACGTTTTACTCCTGGCTTCGCCATTTGCTTTCCTTAATTGGGAAAAAAATACCTGCTCTGCCAGAGTTATAATAACTCTGCTACCCTCAAGTTCTGTGCCACATTAGCAGGGCCACAGCACAGTTATTAAACTTCTCATGTTCATTGAATATACGCAGTGCTGCCTTTTGGTGGAAAAAAACTGAAAAAAAATCTATTTGTCCTGCCTCTGACCGTCCTAAGGGCTGTGTGTACGTGTCGGCTGCGTGTGCAACGTTTAAAAATCAGACGCACCCAGCTACGTTTTACTGCTGGCTTCGCCATTTGCTTTCCTTAATTGGGAAAAAAATACCTGCTCTGCCAGAGTTATAATAACTCTGCTACCCTCACGTTCTGTGACACATTAGCAGGGCCACAGCACAGTTATTAAACTTCTCATGTTCATTGAATATACGCAGTGCTGCCTTTTGGTGGAAAAAAACTGAAAAAAAATCTATTTGTCCTGCCTCTGTCCGTCCTAAGGGCTGTGTGTACGTGTCGGCTGCGTGTGCAACGTTTAAAAATCAGACGCACCCAGCTACGTTTTACTGCTGGCTTCGCCATTTGCTTTCCTTAATTGGGAAAAAAATACCTGCTCTGCCAGAGTTATAATAACTCTGCTACCCTCACGTTCTGTGACACATTAGCAGGGCCACAGCACAGTTATTAAACTTAGATTATTCATTCACTAGAGGCAGTGGGGCCTTTCGTTTTCAAAAAAGGGAAAAAATTATATTTGGCCTGCAGTCTTGCGCCAATTTATTTCCTGCCTGTGAAATCAAATCACTGGTAATACAGCATGCTGAGGGGTAGGGGTAGGCCTAGAGGACGTGGACGCGGCCGAGGACGCGGAGGGCCAAGTCAGGGTGTGGGCACAGGCCGAGCTCCTGATCCAGGTGTGTCGCAGCCGACTGCTGCGCGATTAGGAGAGAGGCACGTTTCTGGCGTCCCCACATTCATCGTCCAATTAATGGGTCCACGCGGGAGACGGTTATTAGAAAATGAGCAGTGTGAGCAGGTCCTGTCCTGGATGGCAGAAAGTGCTTCGAGCAACCTATCGTCAACCCGCAGTTCTGCGCCGTCCACTGCTGCAAATCCGAATCCTCTGTCTGCTGCTCCTCCTTCCACCCAGCCTCCTCACTCCACTACAATGACACCTGCTCAGGAGCGGGAACACTCCCAGGAACTGTTCTCGGGCCCCTGCTTAGATTGGGCAGCAGCGGTTCCTCTCCCACCAGAGGAGTTTATCGTCACTGATGCCCAACCATTCGAAAGTTCCCGGGGTCCGGGGGAAGAGGCTGGGGACTTCCGCCAACTGTCTCAAGACCTTTCAGTGGGTGAGGAGGACGATGACGATGAGACACAGTTGTCTTGCAGTGAGGTAGTAGTAAGGGCAGTAAGTCCAAGGGAGCAGCGCACAGAGGATTCGGAGGAAGAGCAGCAGGACGATGAGGTGACTGACCCCACCTGGTGTGCAACGCTTACTCAGGAGGACAGGTCTTCAGAGGGGGAGTCAAGGGCATCAGCAGGGCAGGTTGCAAGAGGCAGTGCGGTGGCCAGGGGTAGAGGCAGGGCCAGACCGAATAATCCACCAACTGTTTCCCAAAGCGCCCCCTCACGCCATGCCACCCTGCAGAGGCCGAGGTGCTCTAAGGTCTGGCAGTTTTTCACAGAGACGCCTGACGACCGACGAACAGTGGTGTGCAACCTTTGTCGCGCAAAGCTCAGCCGGGGAGCCAACACCAACAGCCTCACCACCACCACCATGCGCAGACATATGATGGCCAAGCACCCCACAAGGTGGGACGAAGGCCGTTCAGCGCCTCCGGTTTGCACCCCTGCCTCTCCCCCTGTGCCCCAACCTGCCACTGAGATGCAACCCCCCTCTCAGGACACAGGCACTACCGCCTCATGGCCTGCACCCACACCCTCATCTCCGCTGTCCTCGGCCCCATCCAGCAGTGTAGTTCAGCGCACCGTCCAGCCGTCGCTTGCGCAACTGTTGGAGCGCACGCGCAAGTACGCCGCCACGCACCCGCACGCTCAAACGTTAACCGTCCGCATAGCAAAATTCATCAGCCTTGAGATGCTGCCGTATAGGGTTGTGGAAACGGAGTCCTTCAAAAGTATCATGGAGACGGCGGCTACTCAGTTCCCAGTCGCCACTACTTTTCCCGATGTGCCGTCCCAGCCCTGCACGACCACGTCTCCCGCAACATTGTACGCGCCCTCACCAACGCGGTTACTGCCACGGTCCACTTAACAACGGACACGTGGACAAGCACAGGCGGGCAGGGCCACTACATCTCCCTGACGGCACATTGGGTGAATTTAGTGGAGGCTGGGACAGAGTCAGAGCCTGGGACCGCTCACGTCCTACCCACCCCCAGAATTGCGGGCCCCAGCTCGGTGGTGGTATCTGCGGAGGTGTATGCTTCCTCCACTAAAGCACCCTCCTCCTCCTCCTCCTCCTCTGTCTCGCAATCAAGATGTGTTAGCAGCAGCATGTCGCCAGCAGTCGGTGTCGCGCGGTGTGGCAGCACAGCGGTGGGCAAGCGTCAGCAGGCCGTGCTGAAACTACTCAGCTTAGGCGATAAGAGGCACACGGCCCACGAACTGCTGCAGGGTCTGACACAGCAGACCGACCGCTGGCTTGTGCCGCTTAGCCTCCAACCGGGCATGGTCGTGTGTGACAACGGCCGTAACCTGGTGGCGGCTCTGCAGCTCGGCAGCCTCATGCACGTGCCATGCCTGGCCCACGTCTTTAATTTGGTGGTTCAGCGCTTTCTGAAAAGCTACCCACGCTTGTCAGACCTGCTCGTAAAGGCGCGCCGGCTCTGCGCACATTTCCGCAAGTCCCATACGGACGCTGCCACCCTGCGCACCCTGCAACATCACTTTAAGCTGCCAGTGCACCGACTGCTGTGCGACGTGCCCACACGGTGGAACTCTACGCTCCACATGTTGGCCAGGCTCTATGAACAGCGTAGAGCTATAGTCGAATACCAACTCCAACATGGGCGGCGCAGTGGGAGTCAGCCTCCTCAATTCCTTTCAGAAGAGTGGGCCTGGTTGGCAGACATCTGCCATGTCCTTGGTAATTTTGAGGAGTCTACCCAGGTGGTGAGCGGCGATGCCACAATTAGCGTCACCATTCCTCTGCTATGCATCTTGAGAAATTCCCTGCAAACCATAAAGGCAGCTGCTTTGCGCTTGGAAACGGGGGCGGTGGAAGACAGTATGCCGCTGGATAGTCAGGGCACCCTCCTGTCTATTTCTCAGCGCGTACAGGAGGAGGAGGAGGAGCATGAGTAGGATGAGGAGGAGGGGGAAGAGACAGCTTGGCCCGCTGCTGACGGTACACCGGCTGATTGCCTGTCATCCTTTCAGCGTGTATGGCCTGAGGAGGAGGAGGAGGAGGAGGATCCTGGCAGTGATCTTCCTAGTGAAGACAGCCATGTGTTGCGTACAGGTACCCTGGCACACATGGCTGACTTCATGTTAGGATGCCTTTCTCGTGACCCTCGCGTTGCACGCATTCTGGCCACGACGGATTACTGGGTGTACACACTGCTCGACCCACGCTATAAGGAGAACCTGCCCACTCTCATTCCCGAAGAGGAAAGGGGTTTGAGAGTGTTGCTATACCACAGGACCCTGGCGGACAAGCTGATGGTAAAATTCCCAGCCGACAGCGCTAGTGGCAGAAGGCGCAGTACCGAGGGCAAGGTAGCAGGGGAGGTGCGGAGATCGAGCAGCATGTACATCCCAGGCAGTGCAACAGTCTTTAAGGGCCTGGCCAGCTTTATGGCTCCCCACCAAGACTGTGTCACCGCTCCCCAGTCAAGGCTGAGTCGGCGGGAGCACTGTAAAAGGATGGTGAGGGAGTACGTAGCCGATCGCACGACCATCCTCGGTGACGCCTCTGCCCCCTACAACTACTGGGTGTCGAAGCTGGACACGTGGCCTGAACTAGCGCTGTATGCCCTGGAGGTGCTTGCTTGTCCTGCGGCTAGCGTCTTGTCGGAGAGGGTGTTTAGTGCGGCTGGGGGAATCATCACAGATAAGCGTAGCCGCTTGTCAACCGACAGTGCCGACAGGCTAACACTCATGAAGATGAACAAAGGCTGGATTTCCCCAGACTTCTGTTCTCCACCAGCGGACAGCAGCGATACGTAAGCAATACGTAGGCTGCACCCGCGGATGGAAGCTACGTTCTCTCTCACCATCCAAAACGGGGACATTTCTGCTTCATCAATCTGTGTCTAATATTCCTCCTCCTCCTCCTGCTCCTCCTCCTGAAACCTCACGTAATCATGCTGAACGGGCAATTTTTCTTAGGGCCACAAGGCTCACTCAAATAATTTTTCTGAACAATTTTTATAAGTTTCAATGCGCTTAAAAGCGTTGGAACTTTAACTTGAACCAATTTTTCGTTACACTGGGCTGCCTCCAGGCCTAGTTACCACTTAAGCCACATTAACCAAAGCGATTCACCTGCCATCTTGGTTGGGCATGGCCAATTTTTACTGAGGTACATTAGTACTGTTGGTACACCAATTTTTTGGGGCCCTCACCTACAGTGTAATCATAGCAATTTGTATGTTCTTCGCCTGCACTCATGGTATAGAAAGGTGTGTGGGGTTGGCCTACACTTTAGCTACATAAATGTAACTTGGGCCTTGGCTATACTAAGGCTACTGAAATGGAACTAAGACTGCGCTCCCACTATACTGCTGCTTCAGAATTGTTACTGGGGCCTGTCTTGAGTGCTACTATTGCTGACATGGAACGAAGACTGCGCTCCCGCTATACTGCTGCTTCGGAATTGTTACTGGGGCCTGTCTTGAGTGCTACTATTGCTGACATGGAACGAAGACTGCGCTCCCGCTATACTGCTGCTTCGGAATTGTTACTGGGGCCTGTCTTGAGTGCTACTATTGCTGACATGGAACGAAGACTGCGCTCCCGCTATACTGCTGCTTCGGAATTGTTACTGGGGCCTGTCTTGAGTGCTACTATTGCTGACATGGAACGAAGACTGCGCTCCCGCTATACTGCTGCTTCGGAATTGTTACTGGGGCCTGTCTTGAGTGCTACTATTACTGACATGGAACGAAGACTGCGCTCCTCCTATAATGCTGCTACTGATATGTTAGTGGGGCCTGTCCCTAATGCTACCGCTGAAATGTTACGAATTCTGGGCTCTGCCTATACCGCTGCTAATGGTATGTCTCTGGGGTGTGGAAACAGAGGCTTCCCAAAGACATGATGGCGGCGAGGCCATTTCCCACCAACGCGGTTACTGTTAAGGTGCATATAACCACGGACACGTGGAGAGGACACGTAGTGCCTCAAAAACATCCCCCTCCTCCTCCAACAGGGAAAACATTCTTGGCGAATGCCTTTGCATTGGTTCGTCTGGTGGCAGTCCAAGAATTTCACCTTTACCGACACAAGAAGAGAGCCCCCACACCATCCCCCCGCCACGGCCCACTTAATCCTGGCCGCATTCCGAAAACCAACAAAATACAACCGTGCTACTAGGTCCGCAGTCACCACCACATTACCACCAACGCGGTTACTGTTAAGGTGCATATAACCACGGACACGTGGAGAGGACACGTAGTGCCTCAAAAACATCCCCCTGCTCCTCCAATAGGGAAAACATTCTTGGCAAATGCCTTTGCATTGGTTCGTCTGGTGGCAGTCCAAGAATTTCACCTTTACCGACACAAGAAGAGAGCCCCCCACACCATCCCCCCGCCACGGCCCACTTAATCCTGGCCGCATTCCGAAAATCAACAAAATACAACCGTGCTACTAGGTCCGCAGTCACCACCACATTACCACCAACGCGGTTACTGTTAAGGTGCATATAACCACGGACACGTGGAGAGGACACGTAGTGCCTCAAAAACATCCCCCTCCTCCTCCAACAGGGAAAACATTCTTGGCAAATGCCTTTGCATTGGTTTGTCTGGTGGCAGTCCAAGAATTTCACCTTTACCGACACAAGAAGAGAGCCCCCACACCATCCCCCCGCCACGGCCCACTTAATCCTGGCCGCATTCCGAAAACCAACAAAATACAACCGTGCTACTAGGTCCGCAGTCACCACCACATTACCACCAACGCGGTTACTGTTAAGGTGCATATAACCACGGACACGTGGAGAGGACACGTAGTGCCTCAAAAACATCCCCCTCCTCCTCCAACAGGGAAAACATTCTTGGCAAATGCCTTTGCATTGGTTCGTCTGGTGGCAGTCCAAGAATTTCACCTTTACCGACACAAGAAGAGAGCCCCCACACCATCCCCCCGCCACGGCCCACTTAATCCTGGCCGCATTCCGAAAACCAACAAAATACAACCGTGCTACTAGGTCCGCAGTCACCACCACATTACCACCAACGCGGTTACTGTTAAGGTACATATTACCAGTCTGACTGGGGCATGCAGACACCTTGACAGAATGAATAGTGTGTGGCACATAGGTTCCCCATTGCTATGCCCACGTGTGCAGCTCCTGATGGCGGTGGCACAGGATTATATTTCTCATTGCTTCTGTACAGCATTGTGGGCTATCGCCCCGCCCCTTTTAAAGAGGGTCGCTGCCTAGCCGTGCCAACCCTCTGCAGTGTGTGCCTGCGGTTCCTCCTCATGGCAGACGCACTTCTAAATAGACATGAGGGTGGTGTGGCATGAGGGCAGCTGAAGGCTGCGCAGGGACACTTTGGTGTGCGCTGTGGGGGGAGGGGGGGCGGTTGGTCAGCATGTAACCCAGGAGAAGTGGCAGCGGAGTGTCATCCAGGCAGTGATTGTGCTTTGTTGTAGCTAGTGTGGTGCTTAGCAAAGGTATGCCATGCTAATGAGGGCTTTTCAGAAGTAAAAGTTGTTGGGAGGGGGGGGGGGCACTCTTGCCGGTATTGTGGCTTAATAGTGGGACCTGTGAACTTGAGATGCAGCCTAACATGTAGCCCCTCGCCTGCCCTATCCGTTTCTGTGTCATTCCCATCACTTTCTTGAATTGCCCAGATTTTCACACATGAAAACCTTAGCGAGCATCGGCGAAATACAAAAATGCTCTGGTCGCCCATTGACTTCAATGGGGTTCGTTATTCGAAACGAACCCTCGAACATCGCGGGAAGTTCGTTTCGAATAACGAACACCCGAACATTTTGGTGTTCGCTCATCTCTAGAGCTGATATATTTTGCTAAGAAAATAATCTATGATGGATTGAACACAGGTTCGCACTAGAGTTGAGCGAACATACTCTTCCGAGCTTGATGCTCGTTCGAGTATTAGCGTACTCGATGGTGCTCGCTACTCGGACGAGCATCAAGCTCCTCCCCACTGTGACGTGCCTGTTTTTGGCCCCTCCTCGCCGCAACGCAGCGCGCGTCATTGGCAAATTTTTTGTCTGGGGAGAGAGAGAGAGCTCTCGAATTTTACGAAAAGCTCGACTCGAATAACGTGGACCCGAGCATTTGGGTGCTCGCTTATCTCTAGTTGGCACCTTTCTCTGGCAGCATGGATGTCTGAAAGCTCATACCTGTTGTCATATTCAACCTGGATGCCCTGGCTCTGGCACCTGAAATCTTCACACAAATGCATACACGGAACGCCAAAAGATAATGAACTGCGAACTGGACTCCCGAACATACATAAACCAATGACTGAAGAAAAAAAAAAACACTCAGCTAGCATACCTGCATGCATAAACAGATGGAATAGATATGGTATGAGGTAGTGGTTAATATTTTGGCCATGACACTTAAGCTCATGAGCCCACAACAAGGGTCCTCGTTGTCTCATGGGTCCCTATTCTCACAAGATAACATGCCCCAGGAGTCTTGCCTGCAGGGGGGGAGATTGTCCCAATAGGGACAGCCCTACGCTGGAACCAGAGTACCTAACTAGCCCTATATAGTAAATGATCTAAGCAAACAGGACACAGTTCACACCAACACACCAGGGAATACACCACACAAAGCAAGACTGTTCATACCACATGTCTGACCACCTGCACACACCATACAGAACACCATGCATGGAAGCAAATATCAGGATGTTGGGAAACCAGCATCTTTTAGCCAGAGGGGCTTTTATATATATGCAGCAGACCAGTGGTAATTGGCTGGCTGGAGAAACTCCACATCAAGACAGCTCAATTATTCCATACCTGTGAAGGTGTGCTCCTGGAAACCCATAGTACTACAGTTCCAGGAGCACAACCTAACACCCGTATAACTCTCTCTGTAGCTCATACCTGCATAACATATCGAATAATGTGTCCTTGTCATTGATGCTGAAATATTTTACCGGCCAGAGTCCAGTATGACCTTGAGAATAGACACACATATTGTAGAAATGTATCTCTTCTGCACAGCAAACTGTGGTTATATCAGCTTTCAATCTGTTTTCTTATCATATATGTAATAGAAAACAGAAATCAATGTGCATAGTCATCCATATTTGATGATTCTGTACCAAAGCAAGGGATAATGTTACCAAATGTAGCAAAAATTCTGCTACATTTTAGATATCTGGATCAGCGCTTTTGAATGAAAGAGGTATAGTTTTACATTCTAAATAGCATCACTCTTGCTGAACAGATTCAATGACTAATCCTTGCATATTTAGAATTTATAAACATGGCTGATAGCTTGTATGTTTTATATGTATAAAAATATTAAAATTATACATATATCATACTGTAATTTGGGTCACTACAGCTTATATGTAACATTTTCTCAAACCACTGACAAACCAAGTGATGAATATTTTCAAAGTTTAAGCACAACTACTAATATAAGTGGTTTTCTTTATTTTTCCTTTTACACATTTTAGTAGTATAGTAAAATCACTGTAACTCAAAAGGAATACAAATGGAACTACACTGTATAGCAGGGATTTCAAACTAATTTTCACTGAGGGCCACAGAAGCCTTATGGTTGCCTTGAAAGGGCTGATTGTAACTGTAAGACTGTATAGTAAGGGTTCGTTCACACAAGCATATTTGTGCAGCATATTATGCACGCAATATTTGCTTGCTTAATATGCAGTGAATAGAATACATTGATTTCAATTGATTCGTTCACATGAGCGTATTGTTGACGCAATACCTATGCTTCAGGTATATTTTGGTGTTTCAAATTATAAGAGAATCAGGGGAAGTACTTCAAAGAACTACCGTAGATACGTCACACATATAGACAGTGTAATCAAGTTAGTTCTCCTTTAGTCTACATCACGGCAGACTTTATGTGGGGAGCATCCGACATGTGTAGTAAATGATTGCAACATATATTTTAAACATATATGGTTTGGTTTTTTCCTCTTGAAGAGCTAGTTATTGGTACGTTCGTGTGGGCAACTAAGCACTGCACCCACGAACGTGACCCAAAACCAAATGGCGACCCAGGATAGGGAAAGTGACCCTATGCTGCAGAGAAGATAACTAGGACCATCCTACAAGTGGAGCGATTGCCTCAATAAAGCGGTCCCATGCAGAAATCTCAGCCCTGGCTCTCCCAGAATAGGTGGTACACAGAACCAGGACAAGTACAGACAAACCCAATGCACAAACTGGTAACTGACAGATGATAAACACACTTACCACTCAACCTCGCTCACTAAAGCAGATGGTAAAGCTGAATATAAAAACAAGGGATTAGTTTGTGCATTGGCCAATGAACTTAAGCCGCAAGGCCGCGATCAAGGCTCCTCGTGTCTTGCGGCCCTTACTCTAGCAAGACACAAAGCAGGCAGCACAGGACATAAAACACCCAGCAAACTGCAAGCTGACAAGACACTACATACACAGCAAGCTGCAAGCTGACATGACATAAACACAGCCAGACAAGACTGAGGAAATACAGGTTCCTCTTGCAGAGGGGCTGGAGTATATATCTACCCCCAAACCCAGGGGATTGGCTGACCACAACAAGCACACCCAGCCAGCTCAATTAACCCCTACTTGTGAAGGTGTACTCCTGGAACCCTGAAATACAACACAGAGTCCAGCAGCACAACCTGACAGTTATGATCTTGTGATCTCTGTCTGGCTGTGTCTGTTATTATTAGTTTATGCAGAGCGTTTTTCTGTTAAATGAGGAAGATGTCTGTAGTAGAAAATCCCTGTGTAAGCAGAAAATAGACACATCTGAAAATGCTTTGTTCATGGAAAATTACAAGTCTTAGGGCTCCTGCACACTTGCGTTTTTCTTGCGTGTTTTTTTTCACGCGTTATCGCTGCGTATTTTTACCGCAATTGTCAATGGGACTTTCTAATGTTAACAACGCATCGCACAAAAATTACAAAGCACCAACTTGCAATGTGCTTTTAACATTAGAAAGTCCCATTGACAATCGCGTGAAAAAAACGCGCAAGAAAAACGAAAGTGTGCAGGAGCCCTTATACTAATTCAGACTCAAGTATTCAAAAATGGATGTTAGTATACAAAATGGCTGTCAACACAAAATTATTCATAATACATTCTCTCGCAGTATTTTTTCAGGCAATCACATGACAAAAAGATGTGGCATGTCTTATTTTGGTGCATGTTATGCACCGCAATAGGCCATTAAAGTGAATGGGCTGATGCATATACCTGCATATTCACTGTGTATTTGCGCACAATTTCAATAAGCCTGTCTGTGCACTGTATTTACATACATACCGTGTTTCCCCGATAGTAAGACACCCCCGATTGTAAGACGTATCGGGGGTTTCAGGGGGGTCGGCCAATGTAAGCCGTACCCCGAAAGTAAGACATATGTCTTACTTTCGGGGAAACACGGGGGTATTGCCGCCTCCCTCTCATCTAGCTGCGCGCCGCCTCCTGCCCACGTCCGCACCGTCCCCCTCTCCATACGTCGCCGCGTCTGCCACCTCCCTCTGATCTTAACCCCTTCCCGCTCCAGGACGTACCGTTACGTCCTGGGAGCCTGGTACTTCCCGCAACAGGACGTACCGGTACGTCCTGGAGATAGCGCGGGATCACATAAGATCCCGTGCTATCCCGCAGCGGGAGCCGGCTGTCACTCACAGCCGGCGTCCCGCTGCAACAGCGGGGGGGGCATCAGAGATGCGCCGCCCCGCTGTTAACCCCTTCCCTGCCGCGATCTAAGTAGATCGCGGCAGGGTAAGAGTTCACAGAGGAATCGCGATCCTTCTGTGTCTCCGGCCGGCTTTCGCGATGTCATCGCGAGAGCCCGGCCTGTCGCCATGGCAACAGGACGCCAGACACTGGCGTCCTGTATTGCCTGTGCCTATAATCGCTGTATAGGCGATAAGGCATGGGAGAGCAGTAGCTCTGCCATGCCTTATCACAGCGATCATAGGCATACTGCTGCAAGTCCCTCAGAGGGACTCAAATAGTGTAAAAAAAAAAAAAATGTAAAAAAAAAATTTATTTTTTCCAATATAAGACATACCCCGAAAGTAAGACATAGTGGGGCTTTTGGGGATAAAAAGAAAGTAAGACACTGTCTTACTTTCGGGGAAACACGGTAGAATCACCCATGGACTAGCCAAAAAAGATGATTGTAAGCAATTTTCGTTCATGCAAATATGCACAAAATGCACTTACGACCATGTGAGCGAGCACTATTAGTGACCCCCATAGTGGCTGCAGTCGTAACAGTGACCCCTATAGTCGCCTTAGTAGTAATAGTGACCTCCATAGTGGACTAAGTAATAATTATCCTTTATATTGTTCCCAGTAGTAACAGTGACCTCCCCCACATAGTGGCCTCTGTAGAAATAGTATCCCCTATATTAGCCCCAGTAGTAATAGTGACCCCTATAGTGGTCTCACTAGTAGGTGTCCTCTATATTGGTCTCACTAGTAACAATGACCCACCAATAGTGGCCCAAGTAGAAATAGTGTCCCCCATATTTGCCCCAGTACTAACAATGACCACCCATAGCGGTCACAGTAGTAATAGTATCCCCTATATTGGCCCCAGTAGTAACAGTGACCCCCACAGTGGTCACAGTAATAATAATAACCCCCCTATTGGTCTCTGGTCAGGCAGCACTCTTACAAGCATTCCATAAACCCAGGTTGCAACTTCAATCCACAGCAGCAACTGCTGCCAAGTCTGTGACCTCTGCATCTGCACTGCGTACAGGATGGTGCATTCAGATTCTGCACTGCCAGACTGGAGGTGCAGGCAAGGTGAGTAGAATGTCTGTTAGGTTTGCTACACAGCCGGCGGGCCACATAAAATAAGGTGGAGGGCTGGATTTGGCCCGCAGACTTCTGATGTGTGGTATACAGTGTCCAAAAAAATAAAAACTATGTTATACTGTACTTTAGATTCTTCAAATTGGTCACCCTTTGTTTTGATAACTGCTTTTTACACTCTTGGTATTCTTTTAACCAATATAAGAAACATGGAAACCATTCTTAATGAAGTTTCCATGTATGTCTTTCTCAACTCTTCCCAAACCATGTCTAATGATTCTAGGCCAGGGGACTGGCATAGCACTACAGCACTATTTTTTCAAGACCTGTAGTTTCTATACAGAGTGGAGATTTTTTTCTTATTATCCTGTAAAAAAATGTTGGCATTACATGGCCAAAATACCTGAGCCTCAGATGCACCATCTTCCCCTTCTAGTGATATATTGGGTCTTATATGATTCAGGACTTCTCTGTTTGTTACTCTCGCCATCCAGGGCAAATGCAGCAGCTTTCACCAGCACGACAGCTCAAATGCATCAATCCTCCTACCAGCTTTTTTCACAGTCCAATATTCACATCCACAGTTGGGTCCCCTTAAAAAGTAACTTTTATTGATATGTAATAACTAGAGATGAGCGAGCACCAAAATGCTCGGGTGCTCGTTACTCGGGACGAAATTTTCGCGATGCTCGAGGGTTCGTTTCGAGTAACGAACCCCATTGAAGTCAATGGGCGACCCGAGCATTTTTGTATATCGCCGATGCTCGCTAAGGTTTCCATTTGTGAAAATCTGGGCAATTCAAGAAAGTGATGGGAACGACACAGCAACGGATAGGGCAGGCGAGGGGCTACATGTTGGGCTGCATCTCAAGTTCCCAGGTCCCACTATTAAGCCACAATAGCGGCAAGAGTGCCCCCCCCAACAATTTTTACTTCTGAAAAGCCCTCATTAGCAATGCATACCTTAGCTAAGCACCACACTACCTCCAACAAAGCACAATCACTGCCTGCATGACACTCCGCTGCCACTTCTCCTGGGTTACATGCTGCCCAACCCCCCCCCCCCCCCCGCACGACCCAGTGTCCACAGCGCACACCAAAGTGTCCCTGCGCAGCCTTCAGCTGCCCTCATGCCACACCACCCTCATGTCTATTTATAAGTGCGTCTGCCATGAGGAGGAACCGCAGGCACACACTGCAGAGGGTTGGCACGGCTAGGCAGCGACCCTCTTTAAAAGGGGCGGGGCGATAGCCCACAATGCTGTACAGAACCAATGAGAAATATAATCCTGTGCCACCGCCATCAGGAGCTGCACACGTGGGCATAGCAATGGGGAACCTATGTGCCACACACTATTCATTCTGTCAAGGTGTCTGCATGCCCCAGTCAGACCGAGTTTTTTTATAAATGGTCACAGGCAGGTACAACTCCGCAATGGGAATTCCGTGTGCACCCACAGCATGGGTGAATCCCTGGAACCCACCGGCTCTACATAAATGTATCCCATTGCAGTGCCCTGAACAGCAGAGCTAACGTCAGATTAAATGCAGGTGGGCTTCGGCCCACACTGCATGCCCCAACCTGACCGGGGTTTTTAATTCATAGACACAGGCAGGTACAACTCCCTATTGTGAAGTCCCTGTGGACCCACAGCATGGGTGGCTCCCTGGAACCCATCGGCGGTACATAAATATATCCCATTGCAGTGCCCAGCACAGCTGAGGTAATGTCATGTTTAATGCAGGTGGGCTTCGGCCCACACTGCATGCCCCAGTCAGACTGGGGTTCTTTAGAAGTTGACACATGCAGTTACAACTCCGTGTGGACCGACAGCATTGGTGGGTGCCAGGAACCCACCGGCGGTACATAAATATATCCCATTGCATTGCCCATCACAGCTGAGGTAATGTCATGTTTAATGCAGGTGGGCTTCGGCCCACACTGCATGCCCCAGTCAGACTGGGGTTCTTTAGAAGTGGACACATGCAGTTACAACTCCGTGTGGACCGACAGCATGGGTGGGTGCCAGGAACCCACCGGCGGTACATAAATATATCCCATTGCATTGCCCATCACAGCTGAGGTAATGTCATGTTTAATGCAGGTGGGCTTCGGCCCACACTGCATGCCCCAGTCAGACTGGGGTTCTTTAGAAGTGGACACATGCAGTTACAACTCCGTGTGGACCGACAGCATGGGTGGCTCCCTGGAACCCACCGACGGTACATAAATATATCCCATTGCAGTGCCCAGCACAGCTGAGGTAATGTCATGTTTAATGCAGGTGGGCTTCGCCCACACTCATGCCCGAGTCAGACTGGGGTTCTTTAGAAGTGGACACATGCAGTTACAACTCCGTGTGGACCGACAGCATGGGTGGGTGCCAGGAAGCCACCGACGGTACATAAATATATCCCATTGCAGTGCCCATCACAGCTGAGGTAATGTCATGTTTAATGCAGGTGGGCTTCGGCCCACACTGCATGCCCCAGTCAGACTGGGGTTCTTTAGAAGTGGACACATGCAGTTACAACTCCGTGTGGACCGACAGCATGGGTGGGTGCCAGGATCCCACCGACGGTACATAAATATATCCCATTGCAGTGCCCAGCACAGCTGAGGTAACGTCAGCTTTAATGCAGGTGGGCAAAAAATTAATTGGATTACACTGTAGGCGAGGGCCCCAAAAAATTGGTGTACCAACAGTATTAATGTACGTAAGAAAAATTGCCCATGCCCAACCAAGAGGGCAGGTGAAACCCATTAATCGCTTTGGTTAATGTGGCTTAATTTGTAACTAGGCCTGGAGGCAGCCCAGTTAAAATAAAAATTGGTTCAGGTGCAAGTTTCAACGCTTTAATGAGCATTGAAACGTATAAAAATTGTTTACAAAAATTATATGACTGAGCCTTGTGGGCCTAAGAAAAATTGCCCGTTCGGCGTGATTACGTCAGGCTTCAGGAGGAGGAGCAGGAGGAGGAGGATGAATATTATACACAGATTGATGAAGCTAAAAGGTCCACGTTTTTTATGGTGATAGAGAACAATGCTTCCATCCGCGGGTGCAGCCTACGTATTGTTTAGGTAGCGCTGCTGTCCGCTGGTGGAGAAGAGAAGTCTGGGGAAATCCAGGCTTTGTTCATCTTGATGAGTGTAAGCCTGTCGGCACTGTCGGTTGACAGGCGGGTACGCTTATCTGTGATGATTCCCCAAGCCGCACTAAACACCCTTTCTGACAAGACGCTAGCCGCAGGACAAGCAAGCACCTCCAGGGCATACAGCGCGAGTTCAGGCCACGTGTCCAGCTTCGACACCCAGTAGTTGTAGGGGGCAGAGGCGTCACGGAGGACGGTCGTGCGATTGGCTACGTACTCCCTCACCATCCTTTTACAGTGCTCCCGCCGACTCAGCCTTGACTGGGGAGCGGTGACACAGTCTTGCTGGGGAGCCAGAAAGCTGTCAAAGGCCTTAGAGAGTGTTCCCCTGCCTGTGCTGTACATGCTGCCTGATCTCCGTGCCTCCCCTGCTACCTTGCCCTCGGTACTGCGCCTTCTGCCACTAGCGCTGTCGGCTGGGAATTTTACCATCAGCTTGTCCGCCAGGGTCCTGTGGTATAGCAACACTCTCGAACCCCTTTCCTCTTCGGGAATGAGAGTGGGCAGGTTCTCCTTATAGCGTGGGTCGAGCAGTGTGTACACCCAGTAATCCGTCGTGGCCAGAATGCGTGCAACGCGAGGGTCACGAGAAAGGCATCCTAACATGAAGTCAGCCATGTGTGCCAGGGTACCTGTACGCAACACATGGCTGTCTTCACTAGGAAGATCACTGCCAGGATCCTCCTCCTCCTCCTCCTCCTCCTCAGGCCATACACGCTGAAAGGATGACAGGCAAGCAGCATGGGTACCCTCAGCAGTGGGCCAAGCTGTCTCTTCCCCCTCCTCCTCATCCTCCTCCCCCTCCTCCTCCTCCTCAAGGCGCTGAGATATAGACAGGAGGGTGCTCTGACTATCCAGCGACATACTGTCTTCCCCCGCCTCTGTTTCCGAGCGCAAAGCCTCTGCCTTTATGCTTTGCAGGGAACTTCTCAAGAGGCATAGCAGAGGAATGGTGACGCTAATGATTGCAGCATCGCCGCTCACCATCTGGGTAGACTCCTCAAAGTTTCCAAGGTCCTGGCAGATGTCTGCCAACCAGGCCCACTCTTCTGTAAAGAATTGAGGAGGCTGACTCCCACTGCGCCGCCCATGTTGGAGTTGGTATTCCACTATAGCTCTACGCTGCTCATAGAGCCTGGCCAACATGTGGAGCGTAGAGTTCCACCGTGTGGGCACGTCGCACAGCAGTCGGTGCACTGGCAGATGAAACCGATGTTGCAGGGTGCGCAGGGTGGCAGCATCCGTGTGGGACTTGCGGAAATGTGCGCAGAGGCGGCGCACCTTTCCGAGCAGGTCTGACAAGCGTGGGTAGCTTTTCAGAAAGCGCTGAACCACCAAATTAAAGACGTGGGCCAGGCATGGCACATGCGTGAGGCTGCCGAGCTGCAGAGCCGCCACCAGGTTATGGCCGTTGTCACACACGACCATGCCCGGTTGGAGGCTCAGCGGCGCAAGCCAGCGGTCGGTCTGCTCTGTCAGACCCTGCAGCAGTTTGTGGGCCATGTGCCTCTTCTCTCCTAAGCTGAGTAGTTTCAGCACGGCCTGCTGACGCTTGCCCACCGCTGTGCTGTCGTGCCGCGTGACACCGACTGCTGGCGACGTGCTGCTGCTGACACATCTTGATTGCGAGACAGAGGTTGCGTAGGAGGAGGAGGAGGGTGGTTTAGTGGAGGAAGCATACACCGCCGCAGATACCACCACCGAGCTGGGGCCCGCAATTCTGGGGGTGGGTAGGACGTGAGCGGTCCCAGGCTCTGACTCTGTCCCAGCCTCCACTAAATTCACCCAATGTGCCGTCAGGGAGATATAGTGGCCCTGCCCGCCTGTGCTTGTCCACGTGTCCGTTGTTAAGTGGACCTTGGCAGTAACCGCGTTGGTGAGGGCGCGTACAATGTTGCGGGAGATGTGGTCGTGCAGGGCTGGGACGGCACATCGGGAAAAGTAGTGGCGCCTGGGAAATGAGTAGCGCCTGGCCGCGGCCGCCATCATACCTTTGAAAGCCTCCGTTTCCACAACCCTATACGGCAGCATCTCCAGGCTGATCAATTTGGCTATGTGCACGTTTAACGCTTGAGCGTGCGGGTGCGTGGCGGCGTACTTGCGCTTGCGCTCCAACACTTGCGCTAGCGACGGCTGGATGGTGCGCTGAGAGACATTGGTGGATGGGGCCGAGGAAAGCGGAGGTGAGGGTGTGGGTGCAGGCCAGGAGACGGTAGTGCCTGTGTCCTGAGAGGGGGGTTGGATCTCAGTGGCAGGTTGGGGCACAGGGGGAGAGGCAGTGGTGCAAACCGGAGGCGGTGAACGGCCTTCGTCCCACCTTGTGGGGTACTTGGCCATCATATGTCTGCGCATGCTGGTGGTGGTGAGGCTGGTGGTGGTGGCTCCCCGACTGATCTTGGCGCGACAAACGTTGCACACCACTGTTCGTCGGTCATCTGCACTCTCAGTGAAAAACTGCCAGACCTTTGAGCACCTCGGCCTCTGCAGGGTGGCATGGCGCGAGGGGGCGCTTTGGGAAACAGTTGGTGGAATATACGGTCTGGCCCTGCCTCTACCTCTGGCCACCGCACTGCCTCTTCCAACCTGCCCTGCTGCTGCACTTGCCTCCCCCTCTGAAGACCTGTCCTCAGTAGGCGTAGCAAACCAGGTGGGGTCAGTCACCTCATCGTCCTACTGCTCTTCCTCCGAATCCTCTGTGCGCTCCTCCCTCGGACTTACTCCAATTACTACTACCTTAGTGATAGACAACTGTGTCTCATCGTCATCGTCCTCCTTACCCACTGAAAGCTCTTGAGACAGTTGCCGGAAGTCCCCAGCCTCATCCCCCGGACCCCGGGAACTTTCCAAAGGTTGGGCATCGGTCACGACAAACTCCTCCGGTGGGAGAGGAACCATTGCTGGCCATTCTGGGCAGGGGCCCGGGAACAGTTCCTGGGAGTCTGCCTGCTCCTCAGAATGTGTCATTGTAATGGAGTGAGGAGGCTGGGAGGAAGGAGGAGCAGCAGCCAGAGGATTCAGAGTTGCAGCAGTGGACAGCGCAGAATTCTGGGTGGTCGATAGATTGCTGGATGCACTTTCTGCCATCCACGACAGGACCTGCTCACACTGCTCATTTTCTAATAAAGGTCTACCGCGTGGACCCATTAATTGTGAGATGAATGTGGGGACGCCAGAAACGTGCCTCTCTCCTAATCCCGCAGCAGTCGGCTGCGGTACACCTGGATCAGGAGCTCGGCCTGTGCCCACACCCTGACTTTGGCCTCCGCGTCCTCGCCCGCGTCCACGTCCTCTAGGCCTACCCCTACCCCTCAGCATGGTGTATTACCAGTAGTGCAGAAACAGAACGCTGTAATTAAATGTGCCGCTTATTGGCCTGTGGTTGGAGGCTGACTTCGCTTACGGAACGCACAGCAGAGGCAGGAAAGAATTTTGCGCAAGCCTGCTGTAACACTTAGCTGGCTGTGTATGAATTAGGACAACTACCCCCAGCAGAGACGCAGTACAGTCAGGACGGTCACAGGCAGCCCAAATAGATTTTTTTTCCAAAAATTTTTTTGGAAAAGCCCACTGCGTATATAGACTGAATATGTCTTTCACTGTCCCTGCCTCACCACCACTACTGGCCGTGGACTATGTAAAATTACTGCAGACTGTTTCACTCTGGACAGGATGACAGCGGTGATGTAAGAGGCAACGCAGAGACAGGAAAGAATTTTGCGCAAGCCTGCTGTAACACTTAGCTGGCTGCGTATGAATTAGGACAACTACCCCCAGCAGAGACGCAGTACAGTCAGGACGGTCACAGGCAGCCCAAATAGATTTTTTTTCCCAAATTTTTTTGGAAAAGCCCACTGCGTATATAGACTGGATATGTCTTTCACTGTCCCTGCCTCACCACCACTACTGGCCGTGGACTATGTAAAATTACTGCAGACTGTTTCACTCTGGACAGGATGACAGCGGTGATGTAAGAGGCAACGCAGAGGCAGGAAAGAATTTTGCGCAAGCCTGCTGTAACACTTAGCTGGCTGCGTATGAATTAGGACAACTACCCCCAGCAGAGACGCAGTACAGTCAGGACGGTCACAGGCAGCCCAAATAGATTTTTTTTCCCAAATTTTTTTGGAAAAGCCCACTGCGTATATAGACTGGATATGTCTTTCACTGTCCCTGCCTCACCACCACTACTGGCCGTGGACTATGTAAAATTACTGCAGGACGCAATGCTCTGGACGCAATGCTCTGCACGGCCGATATACAAAAAAAAAATGTGCAACACTGCAAAAAGCAGCCTCAACAGTACTGCACACGGTCAGATGTGGCCCTAAGAAGGACCGTTGGGGTTCTTGAAGCCTAAAATCACTCCTAACGCTCTCCCTATAGCAGCTCCGGCATCAGCAGCACTTTCCCTGATCTCTGTCAGAATGCATCTGTGGCGAGCCGCGGGAGGGGCCGATTTATATACTTGGGTGACACATGATCTCGCCAGCCACTCACTGCAGGGGGGTGGTATAGGGCTTGAACGTCGCAGGGGGAAGTTGTAATGCCTTCCCTGTCTTTCTATTGGCCAGAAAAGCGCGCTAACGTCTCAGAGATGAAAGTGAAAGTAACTCAAACATCGCGTGGTGCTCGCCTCTAGTAACGAGCATCTCGAACACGCTAATACTCGAACGAGTATGAAGCTTGGACGAGTATGTTCGCTCATCTCTAGTAATAACATATATTATAAGAGCAATGTGTTAAAAAGATCAGAGTCTCAATGTAGTGTGAGTGTATGTAATACAATAGACAAAGCTGGTCTAAGAGAAACAATAGAGGATCTATACCCCTGATCACGCCAGAGTTCTGGTGAAACTAGGTAGGGGAGCTGGACTCTTAGCACAGAGCCTCATGTAGTCTATCTTGCAAAAGCTTATCTCAGACTTAGGCCGAGTGTCCACGGGCAGGATGGAATATCGCGAGCGATATTCCACCGCGGGAGAGCACTAATGTCAGTCACCGTGATTTTCCGTGATGAACCTATCTTAATGATAGGTTAATCGCAGAGAATCGCAGCAAATCGTGGCATGCCGCAATTTTTAGATGCGAGTAGAACATTATTCGTGATTTTCCGCTTGTGTACATTGGGCTGCACTGTCCATAGTCATCCTATGGAAAGCGTGTCATGCATGCTCCACGTGTGATTTATCGCCACGGATCATGCTATGACAAATCATCCATGGACACTCGGCCTTAGTTTATCTGGCAGCATTTATCACACGTGCTGGCAGTTCATGCAGGGATCCAATCACTTGCCATATCTTTAGCACATAGCAGTGTACTGCTGCATGGTAGCACGCACCATTTGCTGCGAGTGCTATAGTTGGGACCCTGATGTTTGTGCATAATCAGCAAGGCAGGATATTGTTTCTCTTAGACCGGTTTTGTCCATTTTATTACATTCACTCACACTACATTGAGACTCTGATCTTTTTAATTCATTGCTACTCTAATATATTTTATTACCTATCAATAAAAGTTACTTTTCGATGGGATCCAACTGTGGGTTTCAGCTTATGGCAAAGGCTGTGGTGGGATTGGTTACAATTTAACCCTAGTGGGCCCTTTCGCCCCCAAAAGTTTCGTTCAGCTTTCACATCCATACATGGCTATGGAGAAAACGATGGTTTGCACTATCCTGCATTTAGTTGCAATGCTGGTATCTCTACTTTTCCAGATTTTGTCCATGTTTAGCATTGTGCTTCGCTCCAATGCTATTCTACGTTTTATGTCTGGCATAATTTTCCATCCTGGTCAATTTTCAAACCCAGGAAGATGAAGCCTCGTACACATTCTATGGCCTTTTTTGTCAGTTGTAATAATTTTTGTCTTCTTTAAATTCAGGTAGAGGCCAATTTTTTCACTTTCAGTTTTAATCTTACATATCGGCTGCTTAAGACCAGCTTCTGTTTCTGCAAGCAGAGTTGTGTCATCTATGTACGGAGATTGCTAATGTTTCTGCCACGTATTCGCACCCCGGTTTCCAATTTGTTTAGGTCTATTTTCTGTATTATGACTTCCACATATAGATTAAACAAGAAGGGTTAGAGGATGCAGCCCTGTCAGACACCTTTGCCAATTCCAAACCAATCTGTGTCCCCTTACTGTGTTCTCACGGTGGCTTCTTGATTGGTATAAAGTGATTTTATCAGCTTGACTAGATGTGGCGATCCACCCAGCTCTTGAAGGGTGTCCCACAGCTTGTCATGGTCAATGCAATCAAAGGCCTTGATGTAATCAATGTAGCACATGTAGATATTCTTTTAGTATCCTTGAGCTTTTTCCATGGTCCATCGCAGGTATGCAATATGGTCGCAGGTGCCTCATCCTTGCCGAAATCTTGCCTGTGCTTCAGGGATTGCTGCTTTGACTACTGACCTCAGTCTTTCCTGTATAATTTTGAGAATGATCTTACTTGCATGCGAAATGAGGGCTATTGTTCGGTAGTTGGGGCTATTCTGTGAGTTGCCTTTCTTTGGTAGAGGTATGAAGAAAGATCTTTTCCAGTCCTGTGGCCATTGTGTGGATACCCAGACTGCCTGGCACAGTGCCGTGATGGTTTTCACTGGTACTGGCAGCAATAGCTCTGCTGGTATGTTATCTATGCTTGGCACTTTATTTTTGGCTAGCTGTTTCATTGCCATTAGAGATGAGCGAACGTACTCGGTTCGGGTGTTTTTGGACCCGAGCACCGCTTTTTCTGAGTAACTGACTACTCGGACAAAAAGATTCAGCGTCATTTCTCCTGCTTCTTATAGGTAAAATGCTTTTTGGCTATTTCCATAACTGTGGATTGTATATCATTCCATAGTTCCTCTCAATGCTTTTCTGATTTGTCACGCAGTTCGAATCTGCTTGCTACCTCAATAGTGTATGTTGGCGCACAGTGTTAAGGCAGCAGAAATGCAGTCCTAAGCTCTCGCTCATGACCTGAAGGGTGTGAGTTCAATTCCTGCAGGGTTCAGGTAGCTGGCTCAAGGTAGACTCCGCCTTCCATCTTTCCAAGGTTGGTAAAATGAGTACCCAGCTTGGTTGGGGTAATACATTACATGAAAATACTGTGGAATAAGTTGGTTCTATACAAATAATAAGATTTATTTCATTATAGGGGAATTTTAGAGGTGTCGAATTTTCTCAATGCAGCGGCTTTCTTAATGCTACAGAATTGAATCTTGATCTTAGCTGCAAGGAGTTCATTATTAGTGCCGCAGTCGGCACCAGGAAAGGTTTTTATAGCAACAATGATGACACAGGATGTAATCAATCTGATTTTGATAAAGACTGTTGTGAGATGTCCATGTGTACAGTCGGCCTTTGGGTTGCATGAACCATGTGTTTGTTATCCTGAGCCAATTTGCTTGGCAGCACTGTACCAGGCAATCACCGGCTGCATTTCTTTCAGCAAGCCTAAATCTTCCTGTAATGGTTGCTTCTAGCTGGCTGCTGACTTTGGAATTGAACTCACCCATAATATAAATGATGTCCTTCTTTGGCACTTTGATTAGAGTTTTCTGGATGTCAGCATAACAATCTTCACTGGTTTCCTCATCGGCATCTGTCATTGGAGCATAGACCTGCAAGATTGACATGTTCATTGGCTTATCACGTATCCGGATAGCAATGATATGGTCCCTGCTTATTCTAAAACTTTCTACTGCCTTTGAGGTCCGCTTGTTCATATTAAAGGCTACTTCATTCCTCGATATCCTCGTGTCCAGCATAGTGCAATGTGAAGTCATCAGAATGAAAATATTCATTACTAGTCCAATGCAAATCACTTTTCCCATGAATATCAATGTCATGTCTTGTCATTTTGCTTTTCACAAAGCCCAATTTCCATAGACTCATGCCTCACACATTCCATGTTGCTAGCATGTGAGCTTTGGTACAGCGCAGTCCTTTCCTTTCATCATGAGGCACATCAGCAGCTGGGCTTCCAAAGGGCTCTCCCCCAGTTGCGTCATGAGGAAAACCTTGACTACTTGTACTCAGACCTTGCTCTTCCACAGTCACATTTAGAGAATCGTTTGGTCTGGAGGGCCTACCATCGGATACCATATCTAAATCATTTGAGAGTTCTTTCGTAGGGTTTCCAAAACAAGGTTTTTACAGGGTAGGTCACTGGGTCTTTCCCCAATCTTCCCCATTTATCCGGGCTTGGGACTGGTGTTTAGGAATGACTCCTACATGGCTGTGTACCTGTGTTACCAGTGGCTACAAGATGAATAGATATCCATGTTATACATGAAAGTCTTGAGTATACCTGAGTAGTTCTGTAAGAGTGGATTTCTACTGAGGATTGTACAAGAGGTTTCTGAGCAAGGGACTCCCTCTATGACATACCCTTATGGGGTATATAGACAGAATTGTCCTTTATGAGGCAATCCTTTTAGACTAGACTGGCAAAACATTAATTTTCTTCACTCAGCAGTTATCTATAGTTTGTATAACACTGCAATGACCTACATAGCATAACTTCATTGTTTTGCCCATCGTTTTGTCATTGATTTTCTACTGGGTTATGGTTTATGAAAATTAAATGAAAAGTGAATTCACAGTAACATATACAGTTGCAATCAAAATTATTCAACCCCCATTTGTTGAGGCATATTAAAATCCCAACAGGAAGAACATACAATGGTGTGACACACTGATGCATTTCAAGCTGTCACAACAGCTTTTAGTCATAGCATAAGAACATGGCACACCTGCTAGTTTAAAAATTAGGTTTATTTGTCAAACTTACAAACTTCAGCTGTTTGCAAAAAAACCCCAAACAAATAAAGAAGAATAATTTAAATAGCTCAAGGCAAGTAATATAACAAGTGATTTCTCTAAATTTACCATGAGATGTGACTTTTAATGACTACTGCACTCTCAGAATTATTCAACCACCTGAACAGAGTTCCTCATAAGAGCAGAGATTTGTAAATCAGGTGCTGTCATAAGCACAAGTGATACAACTAATCAAGTGCTTCATTAGTTCCATCAGGTATGCTTGAGACAAAAAACACATCCAATACCTGGACTGTTTAGCATTTTACTGAATGTGATGCTTGCTTACATAATAGAAATATGGCTAGGACAACAGAGTCGTCCAAAAACTTTGCAGAAGAGATCATTTCTTTGCACAAACAAGGAAAAGGATGCAAATAGATAGCAAATGCACTGAATGCTCCTAGAGATACTGTCGTGTCTTACCGATGCTGGATTAAAGCAGCAGGTGTAGTAGTTGAGCCAGTCACTGGAGAGTAGTCAGAATAGCCAGGCGTCGTTATCGGGAAGTCACTGTATGCAGTACAAATGGATGAGATGGAAGTGTAGTCAATGGAAGCCAAAGGTCAGCAGCAGGAGGTATCGATATGCAGTACAAATGGATGAGATGGAAACAGTCAATGGAAGTCAAAGGTCAGCAGCAGTAGGTATTGGTATGCTTGTAGAGGTGCCGGAGGAAGAGAAGCTTGATCAAAGTGGTGGAACACAATAAGCATGCACTGAAGGAGTGGCAGGGCTAGGCTTATATAGGAAGTGAAATAAGGAACAGGCTCAGGACCAATAGATAGGAACTAAGTAAGTGAGAAATACAGAACACGGCTAGGTTTCACCAAGGGAACTACCCAAGTCCTAAATAACCTAGCGGAGAGGGCTGCTGCCTGGAACACAAGAGGTTGTGGGTTTAAGCCTTGACACATACAGTTGGAAGCATTGTTCAGGCTTTGTCCACATATGCGTCAGAGGCTGTTCATTGTCTCCTGCACAGATCTGGCATGAAATACCAGTGTGCATGCAGGACATTTTTGTCTGGTAAAAATGCCAAACAAGTTCAATTCCATTATATTCAAGGGAGTCTGTTTGGCACAGTTTTGGTTGTGAAATGGATCAATTCATCCAGAAGATTCTATTTTCTGCTCCCATAACAGCACAGAAAAAAGGAAACCCTAGTGCAGATGTGAATTTAGAATCACAAGTTCAAAGTTGAAGGAATACTAGCTACTCTACCTGGATGTGGCAGAAAGAGGAAGCTATCATCAGTTGCTACCATATTCTTGAGGATGCAGGTAATTAAAAACCCTTGAGTAACCGTCTAGGTTCTGCAGCAAAATTTCTGGTCAGCAGACATTGAGATTTCCATTTGCACAGTAAGGACAATACTAATTGCTTCATGTCTGAACTCCAAGATGACCCTAAAATACGAGAAAAATCTGCCCCAATATGCTCAAAAACATGTAAGTAACCACAGAAGCTTTGTGATTCTGTTCTGTAGAGCAATGAAGCAAAACTGGATATTTGGGGGTTTATAGATTAGCTTTATGTCTGGAGAAGGAAGAATGAAGCATATGCTGAAAAAAACAACCTGCCTGCAGTGAAGTACGGTAATGGCTTGGTGATGATCTGGATTTCTTTGCTTCCTTTGGCATTGTAAACTTGTAGTGTATGGAGAGCAAGATGGATTCAACTAAGTATCATCAAATCCTAGGAGAAAATATTATGCTTTCTGTGAGTAAGCTGAAGCTTGGGCGTCATTAGACCTTCCATTAGGACAATGATCCCAAGCATACCTCAAAGTCTACCAAGACTTAATTTCAGTAAAAGTGCTGGAAGATTCGGGATTGGATGTCACCTATCTTGAACCCTAAAGAAAATCTTTGGTGGGATTGGAAGAAGGCGGTTGCAGCACATAAACTCAAAAATATTAGTCAAGTGGAAGCCATTGCCCATAAGATTCCTCAAGAACATTATTGGTAATAACAGCGGTAAGATGCTCTACTGAGCAGTAAAGATTAGAGATGAGCAAGCACCAGAATTTTTGTAATGCTCGAGAGCTTGTTTCAAGTAATGTACTGAAACATTTGTTTACCAAGAGTATAGGCGAACCCCTGAAAAATCTGTGTACCAAGAGTATAGGTGTACCCATGAAAGATTTGTTTACTCAGACTTCAGCTGAACCCCTGAAATATTTTTTTTAACATAGAGCTCGCACTTGTCTAATGGAATCCAGGTGGCGGTCCACCGACAGGCAAGCTACCGCCTGTCCCAGCCCCTGCATCTCCCTGAGGGGCATTTTAACCAGTGTCCCAGGGAAAGACAGCATGTACTATGAAGAAAATGGAGTAGCCAAACCAGGCACTGTTTCACCCCGCCCAGGACCTTGGCTTCTGCCCTCTTCCTCATTCGGATGCCCATGTCCATGTCCACATCTTCGTCCTCGACCTTGACTCTTACCCCTGGTGTTAATCATGTTGTATAATGCACTGCGTCAAAATGCTAAGCAAACTGTGAGGTATTTCGCGTACGCTTTAAGCCAAAAATAGACAGTGTAAAATGTTTACAGTCTTGTTATATAGTGCGGATTGACAGGACACAGACTAAGGGTATTCTACGTACGCTTTAAGCCAAAAATAGACAGTGTAAAAGGTTTACAGTCTTGTTACATAGTGTGCATCGACAGGACACACACTAAGGGTATTTTGCGTACACTTTAAGCCAAAAATAGACAGTGTAAAATGTGTACAGTCTTGTTATATTGTGCGGATCGAGAGGACACACACTAAGGGTATTTTACGTACGCTTTAAGCCAAAAATAAACAGTGTAAAATGTGTACAGTCTTGTTATATAGTACGGATTGACAGGACACACACTTGAGCCTATTATGCAAATGCTTTTAGCCAAAAAACAAAAAAAATGAAAAATGAGAGGAGTTTTGTTAGTTCCTATATAGTCTGTGTACACCAGTAGCAGTATACTGTATAGAACCGGTAACAGTATGCAGTATACAGCCCGGATGCTTGTGAATGCTTTGTGCGCACTATTGGTCCCAGGGAGCCAAACTGATGATGTACAAAAGTGGAGTTGTAGTCCTAAAAAGGATTGTTGGGTTCTAATAATTCCAATCCCATGCCAACTCCGTCACAAAATTTCATGAGCCACAAACGGGGACTCAGATGCAAGTACTTCTACACATCTCCACAATTCAACACAATACCAAGACTATAGGTGAACCCCTGAAACATTTGTGTAACAAGAGTATAGACGAACCCCTGAAATATTTATTTACTAAGAGTATAGGCGAACCCCTGAAACATTTGTGTAGCAAGAGTATAGGCGAACCCCTGAAACATTTGTTTACCAAGAGTATAGGCGAACCTCTGAAAAATTGTGTAGCAAGAGTATAGGCAAACCCCTGAAACATTTATTTACCAAGAGTATAGGCGAAGCCCTGAAACATTTGTGTACCAAGATGTGATACGAGTGTGACAAGATTGATGATTGAATGGGTAGAAGATATCCAGTTCATAGGTCGTAATCAATAGTATTCTTTCCTTGGACTCCTATCTGAAACAAAAGTTATTAAAGTTCACAAAGAATCTTGCTTCTAAAATCAATGTGAATCTACTAAAGTTCATTCTTGGCTGCTCTTGCATAACGAGAAACCAGTCTTAGCAAGAATTAGGACTCATCATGGTCATATCTTAGACCTTGAAAAAAGAAGCCATTGCGCATGATCACATGAGGTGATCACACGCTAAAATATTCTAGAAGGTTGTACTGTGGCTGTGTAAGCGTGATAGTTATATGATGATAATTTGTGAAAGAGTACTGCGCAGGACCGGGGACATTTGTGTAATAGGAAATGATATAAAAGACGGAGATTTTCAGAGGGAATTGGGACTCTTGCAGTGGTCAAGCAGACGTGCTGACGGTGATTTCCCGGATTCCTCCTGACAATCGATACCGAGATCCTCCGATTAAGGAGTGATGCTACAATATCCGGTGATGTATTGATGCTTACTTTTTGATTACCCATTATTGTGCATGCTTAGAGTATATTCCAGGCTATAAATTATAAATAAATTATTATACTTATCTTACCTCAAAACTGACTCAGTATGCTTAACTAGTATGTTAATGAGGGTAAGCAGAAGTCTAATCTTGAACAGGTAAGACACAAGAGTATAGGCGAACCCCTAAAACATTTGTTTACCAAGAGTGTAGGCGAACCCCTGAAATATTTGTGTACCAAGAGTATAGGTGAACCCCTGAAACATTTATTTACCAAGAGTATAGGCGAACCCCTGAAAAATTTGTCTACGAAGAGTATAGGCGAAGCCCTGAAACATTTGTTTACCAGGAGTGTAGGTGAACCCCTGAAACAATTGTTTACCAAGAGTATAGGTGAACCTGTGAAAAATTTGTTTACCAAGAGTGCAGGTGAACCCCTGAAATATTTTTTAACATAGAGCTCGTACTTGCTTAATGGGATCCAGGTGGCGGTCCACCGACCGGCAAGCTACCGCCTTTCCCAGCTCTTACCTCTCCCCGAGGGGCTTTTTAACCAGTGCCCCAGGGAAAGACAGCATGTCCTATGAAGAAATTCCAGTGGCCAAAGCAGGACAGTTCATTCTGTCTCGGTGTCAGATAGCTGGACATTGCACTGGGATACATTTGTGGACTCTGTGGGCGTATGAAGCTGGAACCGGCACGTTTGCTGAACTCTAGTGGTGAACCTCTTCAAAATTGGGGCCGAGAACATGGAGGTGGCCCTCAGAAAAAATTCTTTTAACAGAGGCTGGAGGCAGCCCTCCGAAAAAAATAGTTTTTACAGAGCCTTTTGACCCTCTGAAGAATTGGCTGTTCAGTGTGCTGACATGCTGGTTTAGGAGGAGGAGGAAGATCAGAAAAGGGTAGACCAAGCTACTTCTACCCTTTTTTGGAGTGATAGAGGGTGCATGGTTCTCCAGTTCCAGCTTAAAGATACTCTATGTTAAGCTGCTTTCCACCGGTGGAGAACAGAAGTCTGGGGAAATCCAGCCTTTGTTCATCTTAATAAGTACACGCCTGTCAGCGGGTTCACTTATCCGTGCCATGTGTCCAGCTTTGACACCCAATAGTTGTATGAAGCAGAGGGATCACCGAGGACGTTGGTACGGTTGGCTATGTACTCCCTCACCATCTTTTTACACTGTTCCCTCCTACTCAGCCTTGACTGGGGAGTGGTGACACAGTCTGGCTAGGGTGCCATAACACTGGCAAAAGCCTTGGAGAGTGCCCCCCCTTGCCTGCGCTAGACATGCTGCCTGTTCCCCTCATCTCCCCTGCTAGTTGGCCCACTGAACTCCATCCTCTACCGCTAGCGTTGTCAGATGGGAACTTTAGTATCAGCTTTTCCACCAGGGCCTTGTGGTATTGCATCACTGTCATATTACTTTCCTCTTCGGGAATGAGAGTGGAAAGATTCTCCTTATACCGTGGGTCGGGAAGGGGGAACACCCAGTAATCCGTGTTGGCCAGAATGCGTCTAACGCGAGGGTCATGGGAAAAGCAGCCTAACATGAAGTCAGCCATGATTGTCAGAGTCCAAGTACGCAACACATCGCTGTCCTCACTAAGAAGATGACTCTCAGTCTCCTCCTCCTCTTCCTTCTCTTCAGTCCATACACGCTGAACAGATGTGAAGGAAGTAGCATGGGTACCCTCTGCACTGTGGGCAGCAGTCTCTTCTCCCTCCTCCTCCTCTAATACACACTGAGGGTGGTCTGGCTATGAAGCGACTTATTGTCATACCCCATCTCCTGTTCTATCCGCAAAGTGTCGGCCTTAATGCTTAGCAACAACCATCTCAGCAGGCAAGACAGCGGGATGGTTATGCTGATAATGGCGGCATCGCCGCTCACCATTTGTGTTGACTCCTCAAAGTTTCCTAACACCTGACAGATGTCAGACATCCATGCCCCCTTAGGTGACAAGAGGCACACTGCCCAAGAGCTGTTACAGGGTTTAACGGAGCAGACAGATCTGTGGCTTTCGCTGCTGAACCTCCAACCAGGCATATGTGACAATGAGTGTAACTTGGTGGCTGCTCTACAGCTTGGCAGACTAACACACGTGCCATGCCTGGCCCACGTGTTCAATCTGGTGGTTCAGCTCTTTCTTAAAAACTACCCCAATTTGTCTCATCTGCTCAACAAGGTGCTTTGCATGTGCACACATTTCAGAAAGTCCACCACAAATGCTGCCACCCTCAGAACACTGCAACATTGCTTCCAGCTGCCAGTGCACCGACTGTTGTGCCCACACGCTGGAATTCAACTCTGCACATGTTGGCCTGGGTTTACGAGCAGCGTAGAGCCATTGTTGAATACCAGCTGCAACATGGCTGTCGGAGTGGTACTCACCCTCCGCAGTTCTTCCTCCCTCAGACTTACTGCCCTAACAACAACCTCACTGACAGACAACTGTGTCTCATCATCATCATCATCAACAAATACCTCTTGAGACACTACTTGGAAGTCCCCACCCTCATCACCCTGAGACTGTGAAAGGTGCAAATTTTGGGTATCGGTCACTACAAACTCCTCAGTTGGCTCCTGAAAC